>NC_141759.1:70186559-70487047 GCF_982258835.1 Parasteatoda tepidariorum
AACCTCCCAGTAGCATAATTTTTGAAATATGTCTTCAATGATTTATGATTATGGAACATTCTATTGTGCGGCTATAGTAGTTTAAGCTTTTTAACAATTCATTTTTAGGGACAGAACCATACTTCATTTTTTGCATGAGTCATTTTACAAAATTTGTTAAAACCTGCATTATATATGCTATAAAAACAAACAAAATGAATAATCATAGAAATATGCTGAGTTCATTGTCTTCAGGACTGTAAAAATTTGTATAAGAAAATATGAACCAAATTCAGTGACGCGACAGATCAAGGAGGGCCAAGGCCAACTGTGTTCATTCCAGTTTTCTTGATTATTAACTCTAGGCTGCAGGAGGAGACGCTCTGGTTAGCGTTGAAGACGGAACTTCCAGTGATTAGTCCCCAAGCATGCTTGGTATCCATTTTATCGATACTGAAGGGCTGGGTTAATTTTAGCCGGTACGAGGATAGAACGTCCCGCAGTGGACTGATCGTTAAGACACGGTTCCCAGCAGATCACTGAAGTCAAGCATCACAGGCTACGGTCAGTGTGCGGGTGGGTGACCACTTGGATCAGCCTGCGTAGGGACCGAGGGTGAGCGGCATTGGTCCTCATTGAACTGTTCTACCATAAAGTGCTCGACTTCGCGTTCAGGTCGTCGGGCTACCGAATCGGGGGTGCCATCCCCTCTGCAAAGGATCTAAATTGTAATGGCATGTCTTCGGATCATCCTCAGGGATGTTTCCCAGACCGTCACCAATAGCCCATTGTGCAGCTCTAGTGCGACGTAAATAAACAACAACTACAACAACGAGGATGGAACACCGGATCAGTAGCACGGAAGCCGATGCACTCAGCCACCGAGCATACAAGAACATATACAATTACATGATTAATTTAAGATTTGTATCTGATATCATGTTTTAATATTACTTACTCATGTCCTAAGGAAGAAAATCGGAACATACCTATCTAACTACTGAACTATTCTGTTTCAATGAAACAATTTCTTAAATCAATATTTTTAGTTGGAATATATATTTGTAAATATTTAAAATCACAGTTTCATACATGTTTGAAATAATGCTCTGGAGCTCGTCAAACAAGTGACGCAGGTCTTTCATGTGATTGTGACTAAATTGGAATTTTGACACGTAAATATTTAAAATTCTAATTTCATTCGTGACGAACCGGTATAAAAATGTTCATAACTGCTTCATAACTTGCCAAACAATGATGTTCTACACATGAATAAAAATTGTCTTTCAAGTGATATATATATATATATATATATATATATATATATATATATATATATATATATATATATATATATATATATATTACTAAATATTTGGCTTGCAATAAATTTATGCATCAATTGCACAGTTGTTTAAAGTGGTTTCAAATTACGTTAAACAAATGACACATATCTTTTATGTGGTAGATTTAATTGGAATAATTTTGACTTGTTGATTTTTTAAATTTTAATTTCAATCTTAAAAAAACAGGGAAAAATATAGATTGTTGAAAGATTTGCTTCAGAACTTATCAAACATAATATGAAGCATAATGTGATGCATTATATGATTGCTGCATAATGTTATGCATTTAGATGGAATTTGGACTTGTAATGATGTAGCATAATTTTTAATTTGTTTTAAGTCTAGTTAAGTAAATAACAGGTATTCCTTCATGTAATATATTTATTTATAATTTTTGCATTAAATGCAAAAAATTGTAATTATTAAATTTGTGCGAAGTTGCGTTATGGATACTTATCAAACAAATGACACAGAATCTTTATGTGATATTTATAATTAGCTATTATTCATGCATTTTTGTAAAATTGTTATTTTTTATCTGTTCCTCTTTTAGAACACCACATAAATTCTTTATATTATGTAGCCAATATGAATTTTAAATTAATGTATAAAATTTGATTTTGTACCATTTAAAATCCTAATAAAGCATTTAACTGAAATGCGAAATGTAAATATGATTTTCAAAATTAGTTTTGAACACGCCCGACACACTTATGATTGATTAAAATATTTTGGATTTCGTTAAGAATATTTTCTACCTAACATTGGGAAATTTTAAAAACACTTTCAAATTGATTCGAAATAAAATAATTATTTTTTCTGCTCAAAACACATAGAGGTCATTTAATCTTTCAAAACACTATATATTAAGTCTGGTTAAAAAATGAACATATATCTTTCAAATAGCTGATTTCAATTTTATTAGCTTAAGAAATAAATTTAGTTGAAAGCTTAAAAAAGTTGTTTACTTAAAAGTTTAAAACATAATGAGTTGAATTATGTTAGATAACATGGTGAAGAATAAAAAATATCATGAAAGAAGGAAAAAATACAGACAACTTACTTAAATGAAATTCCAAATGACTTCGAATATTCTTGACAAATATAATGCCAAACATATACTTTGGAGCCTTTCGAAACTAAGTCAACGACGCGAACGGACAATGTTGTTTGCGTAATATTTTCCGTTAATTATAAATTTTTTCCGTAATATTACAAATTGAATTAAAGCATGAAAATATTTCTCTGAAATGTTTGAATTTTTCTATTATATTTAGTTTAAAATATATTATTAAACAAAAAGTTTCAAAAAACTAAATATTTATATTCAACGTATATATATATATTTTTATATTCACTGAGATTAATTAGGGTAAAAACTACCAGAATATGGTAGAATAAAACGTGTTTCTGGCTTTATGGTAACACCAAAGAGCACGTTGGTTTTTATCGAAGAACTTTGGTTACGATTTTGGTGAAACTAACAATAAAGTATGGTTTTATAATGTGTGGTAGAATTTGGAAAATGTGGCAAAATTTTGAGCATGGTATGAAAACAATTTATTCAGTTAAATTTACGTTACAGTTTTGTGCTGTTTACTAAATATATGGTAATAGAAACTATAATTTTGAAAACCAGAAATTTTGGTAAACCGTAATCATATGACCGAAACATTTCCAAAATTAGTGGTGAACCATTACCATATGAAGAAGAAAATTACCAATATGAATGGTTTACCAATATTTTGATTTTAATTATCAGAATTGGGTTTTTAACCAGAAATATTTTTACCATACTGTAAGGTAATTTCACGAGATATTTTTTCCTCTGTGCATTTAGCAAAAATATAGAATATTTTGTCATATTACTGAAATTAGACTAATTTGAAAATGACTAAATAATTGTGTTCATTAAAAATGCATAAATTGTCAATACAATTTTTTACGAACATGTTTTCTCTTTGTCTCTAATTTCTACCATAGATAAAAAAAATTAAATATTCCTATCACATTATTTTCAGTACCAACGAAATTATATTCTGCCCTAGCAGTATAAGGAAGTGGCTTTTGAATTTTTAGCACTTTAACACTACATTTTGCACAAACATTTTTTTTATTCTCCATCACTTCATAAAGGACACTTGAAAGACTTTATGTGTTGAAGGTAATGGTGGAAATATTATGGTTCCAAGGTTGAGACAGGAGCCCCCATTCTGCAGGGCGTGCGAATGACTGGAAAGCCCTCTCGGCTATTAAACATGTACCCATCTGCAAGGAATTTAGTGGCTTTCCGAGGTCAATTTGAATGGTAAAGATGGTAAAGACGATTTAATTTAACTTCTCATTAAGATTGTAACAAAATTGCACAGTATTGTGGTTCAAGTTGCCGATGATAAGGTTCAACATTGAGCAAATTTTTAAGAAAATTTGCAATTTTTTTTCTTTTGATTTCTCCTGCAATTTTTCTGAAACCTGATTGAATTAATTTGAGATGACAATCAAGTGCAGAATCTATAATTATTCACAAATTCAATTACTACAAAACAGATTTATCATTGCTTCGTTTTTCTCTCACATTACAAATATGTGAAAGTTATTTAAAAAATCTTGTAAAATAAAACTGACAGACATTGAAAACTTTTCTGTTTTAAAGTATAATTTAAAAAATATAAGTAGCTTTTATTCCCTACCTTTTTGCAATATCAATACATACTAGTCATAACCTTTTACTTAACTCAGATATTCGTTTAAGAGTAAGCGTACACTATTAAAATTTTCATTCTAAAATTACGGTATAATAACCGGCAGCAGTTTGCCCATTCAATTAAGCTCACTGTAAAGAACATTTTATGCATTTATGGTTTGGAAACCGTTTACGACTGGTATGATTAATAAACTATGAATTTAAAGAAATACAGTTTTATCTACAACTAGCATGGTTTCAAAACAGCAAAAAAAATAATAATAAAAAAATAGTGCGTGGAGTCCCTCCTCGATTAAGAAGTGAAACTTCGTAATGTGAAAATGAAATAGGAAGGGGTAGAAATTGATTTTTAGTGAAATCATATTGTTTCTTGAAAACAAACTTTATTAACATTGCTTACAATTTTCAATTGATCGCATCTTTTAATTATCATTTTCTACGAGCATGCGTTCGAGTACCACGCATTCACTCTCGCTCTGTCTCTTTCTATTCCCCCTCCCCAGGAGCGTTGAACGTTTACGCAACAGTGCTTTCATACCCCCTCCATGGTAGCGTTAAACGTTTAACGCAACCTTGCTGGAAGTCGCATTAAAAGTTTCATTTATAAAATAAAAACCGCAAAAATAAAAAATAAAAACATAGAAAAATAAATATCTAAAGCAGAGTATCTATGTGCATCAAAGTATTTTTTTAATTGTTTTAAATAAAAAAAATATACTTATTAACTTTTTAAATACAGTACTTTGTTTTATTTTAAAAAAATTCGCTTAGTTAAAAAATATTAATAATAAAATATATTTTTAAAAAAAAAATTATAATAAGAAATCAGCTTATTTCTAAATGTTCTAAATTTCAGTAAGGTATTCTTAGCGAATTTTAAAAAAATATCGTTTTGTTTTCTTTAACGCCAATATTACCTACAATGATTTTCTCTTACCACGTGCTCTCAACGAACGTAAAGAGAAATCTAGTTCCCATTACAACGGTAGCGTTAAACGTTTAACTAACACAACCTTGTTGGAAGTCGCATTAGAAGATTCACTTCAATAACTTGACATTGAATTAAAGGCTCTTCATTAGGTGGTAAATATTGGAGTTAGGTAAAGGGCAGTGAAAACTCTTCATGCGTTGAAGGGATTGCAGGAAATAATGTGTTGTCTATTCAGGAACTCGAACCCTCATTCTGTCTGTCATGATATTAGCCGTTCCAATAATAATAAGTGCAAGGAACTAAATAGCTTCATTAGGTGGCTCTTAGGAAAATTTGCCATGGAGAAGCCAATGGAGAAGCCTATGGCAACCTATGGCTACCATAGAAATTTGTATGGCAAGATACCATAGGCCAAGGGTAACCATAAAGATTTGTATAGCAGTATACCATAGGCTAATGGTAACCATAAGGTATTGTATGGCGCATCACCATTGGCCTATGGCAACCATAGAAATTTGTATGGCAGTATCCCATAGGCCAATGGTAACCATAAACATTTGTATGGCAGTATACCATAGGCAGTATACCAAAAACTTCTACAATTATCCAACAATAATTTGTGGAGACTTCAATTCACATCACAGCTTCTGGGGTTATTCAAACAACGACGCAAGGGGAGAAGTATTGTTAGATTTTATCATATCCAACAACTTAAAAATTTTAAATTCACAACCAGCATTACCGACTTTCGTAACATCTTTAACCTCATCTTTTCCAGATCTTACTCTTACAAATAACATAGATATTTTAACTTTTTCTAATTGGAATGTTCTGGATATAGAAAGTAATTCAGACCACAAATATATCTTATTACAAATCAATAACAAGTATACGTTCTCCTCTTTCACAAGGTTTAAAACTAAGTTTGGAAATCATAATAAATTTAAAAAACATTTCTCGAACTTTATTCCAGATCTAAACATTGAACTAGACAACGTACAAAATCCTATGGATCTTAATATTTTTACAAATAATCTCATTAGTAAAATTTTCTTAAGCTGCAAAAACTCCTACAAACTTAAACTTTTCAATCGTCCTACAAACACTTCTTGGTGGACAACACAACTTTCAATCCACAAAAAAGAATTACAAGCAATTAAAAGACGTTTTCAGAGATCAAATTTTGATGAAGAAATTAAAAAATATAAAGCTATTTACAAGCAAAAAAGAGCACAATACAAAAAACTAATTATCAAAGCAAAGTACAATAGTTGGCAATATCTCTGTGAAAGCATTAAAAATCCCCATGGAGCTCATTATAAGTCATCCTTTAAAACAAACTCCTATCCGACCATCTTAACTCAGATTTATGACACTAACTGTCCAATAGAAGAAGCCAAGAATGTTCTTCATAATCTTTTCCCGGATGACAATGTCATCCAACAAAACAAATACAGCTATCAAAATAAAAATCCAGATCCTCCCTTCAACCACAATGAACTTCAACGTCTTCTTAGAACACTAAACAACAAAAAAGCACCTGGCATCGATGGCATTGATTATATAATCGTTAAAAACTTATTCATGTTTTTCGGTCCACTTATCCTAAATTTTTTCAACAAATGTCTCACTCTGGAAGTCTTCCCTGACCATTTCAAAAAAGGGCAAGTTTTACTTTTTCTTAAAAGAGGCAAAAATCCCAACGTTTTATCTTCATACCGTCCTATAACACTACTTCCTTGTTTGGGTAAATTCCTAGAGAAATTAATCGTTAAGAGACTAACTTTTCATTTAGAGAAACTCAACGCACTGTCTGATTTACAATACGGTTTTAGATTTGGTAAATCGGTCAATATAGCTCTAGAAAATTTCAAAGATAACCTATCACTTTTAAAAAATAATCACAAACACGTCGCCGCAATATCGCTCGACATCAAAGGGGCATTTGACAATATCCAGTATGATCTAATTAATAGAGAATTGTCAATGTACCAAGTCCCATCCAATCTTTGGCTAATAATAATAGAAAGCATCAATACGAACAGGCAAGCCATCTTAGCAACAAATCGGGGATATGTAACAAAAACAATTCAAAAAGGCTGCCCACAAGGGTCTTGCATAGGACCGACTGCGTGGAATTTAGTAATTAATAACCTTTTGAAAATGCAGTTTGAAAATTCCATAATACAAGCCTTTGCAGACGACTTGATAATTCTTACATATGCCAACTCTAGGAGGCAGTTAGAACAAGTATCGAATCTAACTCTAAATAGTATTCACAATTGGATCACCAACAATTCTTTAACTCTTTCAATTAATAAAACAGCCTATATACATTTTTACAACACTAACAGGGGTGCAATCTTCAAAATTAACAGCGAAAAAATTAAGCAAACAAATCATTTTAGGTACCTTGGAGTTGTAATCGATAAAAAATTGAATTGGGGTCCTCATGTCAATATCCTTAAAGAAAAGGCAAACACTCTTCTTAATTCTCTTTACAAAATCAATAATAAATCTTGGGGAATAAATCAAAAAGCAAGAAAACTCATTTATAACACAGTAATAGTCCCCTCTCTAGCACATGGTTGCAATATTTGGGCAAAAAATATCTCACCCCGGATATCTAGAACCTTAATTTCGATTCAACGCAAATTCCTTTTGAATATGACCAGGGCATACCACTCTACCCCCACGGCAGCCCTTCATGTTTTAACAAATATTCCCCCCCTTCCAGACCAGATTATGCTCTTGTCATGCTCAACAACATTAACTCAAATTAAAAAAATGCATTCTTCCATCAGATAAGTTATAATCATCAGGACTATGAAAGCAAATTAAAAGTGCCAATTTATCACCCATCTTATTATATAAAAAACAAAATCTCTTTAACTGAGCAAGGTAACTACGACTTTAGAAAAGATACCAACTTCTTCACAGACGGTTCCAAAACTGAAACAGGCACTGCATTCGCATTTCTTAACAATGCTCATTCACAAACCTTCACATTGGATATTAACAACTCTATTTTTCAGGCCGAATAATTGGCAATATTAGAATGTGTAAAACACATCAAAAATAACTCAAACTTTAACAGACAAATAAATTACATAATCTGGTCAGACTCTAAAGCCTCAATAACATCAATTAAAGACGCAGGATCAACTAACCTCATAACCAAAGACATTCAACATGCACTAATGGACACCGCGATTCAAATCTCTTGGATTAAAGCGCATAGCAATAAAGAAGGTAATGAGAGAGCGGACGAATTGGCCAAAAAAGCAACACAAAGCATTAAAAATTATTCATTTCCTCTCCCTGTTTCACACCTAAAACAATCTCTTAAAAAATCTTTATCTAGTAATTGGCAAAACCAATGGAATAATTCCGATAGAGGAAGACGTCTGTTTAACATCATCAATAATGTCAACTACTTTAATTCAATTCCAATTAAACAAGTCATCTGGTTCCTAACAGGTCACGGCCCTTTTCCTTCTTTCTTTCATTACCTTCATATCTCGGATACAAACCTTTGTACCTGTGGTCATCCAGGTACACCAGAGCATTACTTATCAACTTGTCTTTACACAATATCATGGCATACACGACTTTCAAACATTAATAATTTACATATTTGGCAAAAAAAATTTCTTACAAATAAAACATTAAACTCTAAATTAATTAACGTAATGAATTTTCTAGCAGAAAACGACTCCTTATTAAAATTTTAATTAAACCTGACTTTTTATGTAATCTTGATAGTGTTTAACAGTTGTTGATTTTGTCCTTCATTATACATTTCGTCCTCGTTTACATTTTCTTTATTTGTTTTCTTTTTGCTTCTTTTGTTTCAATTATTATGTATATAACAAAATTCGCTTCATTTATTGTTCTCTTTGCTTCAATTTTTTTTTTTTTTTTTTTTTTTTTTTTATAAATTTAAGTAATGTGATACGAATTATTGTCATCTTTATTGTCATCTGTATCATCTGTATTGTGCAGTTATGAGCTTTGTGCGAGCTAGACTGTAGTCCAGACGTGGACTATACGGTTAAGGGTTTTGCAAACCTAGGTACGTGTCCACGTCTGGAAGAAAAGAAAAAAAAAGAAAAGTATACCATAGGGAAAAGCTGATCTAGATCCCCACCAACGAAGCAACAACTCATATGGAGTCCTCAAAAACATCTTCTGAAAGAAAGAAATATCCATTTTTTCACAGCGAAGTTAATTAAATTCAACTTGTAATCCCACAAGGCATTCCTGGTGAGTCTTTTCCGGCCTCCGGTTGGCCAATTTTCCCATTTTTGAGTGTTTGAAATCTGATGTTCCATTGATTTAGGCTTAGAGTATCAGACCGCCATATTAACGTGTCATCCACTACAAGTGGAATCTTTTGCTAACTTTGGCTATTTATTTTAATATTTTTTCGATCTCATTCTTGGTCAAAAACATTCTATTGCAAACGCCTATGTGATTATCTATCTGAATTTATTAAGTTTTTAATTTCCTGCGGTCTGGTACTTTTATTATCTGTATCTTTTCAAAATATGTCGCAATTGGGTATAGGCTTTCGCTATGTTAAATTTTGCCATTTTTTAAAGCTGACTTTGTACACTTTAATTAATATCTTGCTGTTTATATTTTTATTTAAAATTTTTATATTTCTTCCTCCCAACTGTTTCTGATTAAACGACATCTTTCTTTTAATTTTATACCCTCCCTCTGATTTTATATAAATTTTTAAAGTCACATCACTTTTCCATTATTAATGTTGTTCCATTCCCCATAGCAATTTGCAAACAATCTCATGATGAAAAACGCAGTTAAGTGCTTATCATCAAGCCAGATTCATAATTTCTTTAATAATTAAAATTTTTTAATTCTTTTAACTTGTTCGGTGACAATTTCATTTTATTGCTGTCATATATCAATATCAAATTCAGTGTTTACATTCTCATTAGTTCTTGATTCTAATTCCACTTGGGTTCTTGCAATGCTTTTTTACATTATCTTACATATGTTAGGGCTTTATATTTTTACTAGTGGGCTGCGCCCCCTGCTCGCTAACGCTCTCCAACCCCCGAAAATTGCTACGCAATCTTATATGGTTTGCTTTGCAAACCAAGCTAGCTTCGCTCGCTACTAACTTAGGTACATTGCAAATGCTCAAAATTCTAAGAATTCAAAGCAATCATTCAAATCCATACAAAAACTTTTTTTTTCAAAAAATGCATCTTTTTAGTAAATACTAAGTCATTAAAATAAATTTGAATTCAAATAAATGACATGTAATTCGTTAAACCTATTGGAAATGTGCTATAGCATAAAATCTTAAGATGAAATTTCTAAAAGTGATATCTCTTCAAAAATGTTAAAATTGTGGTTATAATTAAATCTATTAAAAATTGAAATAAGTGAATTGCAATGGAAAAACCTGCATAAACAAAACGCTATGTTTTTAAAAAATAATAACCATTAACGATTCACAACTTTGTTAAAAACGTAAGTAAAAGTCTTAGAAGTTTTACATATAAAAGAAAAACTTGTAGAAACTAAACATTAATTTGCAATATATACTAAATGCGAACAAATACTGAGAAAGATTAAGGGCTTAGCAAAAAAATAATAGCAAAAAAATAATTACTATTAAAGATTAAGAACTTCCTTAAACACACAATTATAAATTTCTAGACTTGGAGCTATCATTGTTTGGCTGTTAAATGATCTAACCCTAGAGAGGCCAACATTAAGTTGTCCATGACTAAAAACTGGTTTAGTCTATATAAATTCGTGAAAAAAAAGCGCTTTTGGTAAAATACTAAAATAGAGATCTATCGACAGAGATTACTCACTTCTGCCTAGCTTAATATATGAGATTGCAGCAGATGAATTGAACAACATGCTGATGCTCTCTCTGGTTATTTCAATTTCCGTTTTTAAAAGCGCTATATGTTGAGCCACCTCATCTAGATTTGCCATGTGACATTTTTAGCAGAAATCATTGGTCGATTTTCTAACGTTGCCATTCGGGGAGTTTTAATGAGGCTTTTTTTTGGTGCAGTGTAAGAGAAATATATATATAGATTTTGTGTTTAATTTTCTCTTGCCATTAAACTGTTTTTTTTTATTATGTCTCTGTGTTTTACTATCTTACAATATTTCTTAAGTATCCACATATATTTGTACAAGGTTTTGTTACATATTTATACATAGCTTAGGGTCATCACTTAACTAGATTTGCTGGATTACTGGTTGACAATTGTTTTGCTTCAATATCATCAGCGGGACTGTCCCTGGCCATATCATCTGCTTCTGTTACCAAAAATGCGTTTAACAATTTAATCTTTCCTTGAGTTTACAACTTTTTCGTCATAGCGATTCCCTATACCCAATTAATTTTTATTTACTATCCCTGACCAAGTGTCAATAACATTTATTAATTTTGCCAATTTTAATCACGTCTTCAACATGTTTTGTATTTACCAATGTTTCTATATTACGTTCTCTTTTCTAACTGTGCTTAACACAACTCAACATAAATTTTCTGAGTTTTATATCCCTCACTAGTAGGGAATCAACTAATTTAGCCTGTTTTCTATTCTCAGCTTTTCATAGTCTAATACCATCTTTTTTATAGATAAAATTTTGTTCACATGCCACCACTGGTTGCACCGTTACATATTCAGCTTTTGTCCCGTTTGGTCTATTTTAAACTAATTTCGCTTATCTTTTAAGTTTTAATAGTATTTTATTGTTTTAGTAGTCTGTTTAATTTTTAGTTTAGTATCACATACCAAAATTTAAAAAATTTTCATACTCGCTCCGACCATCGGACCATTATTTTGCTTCACTTTCTTTTAGGTTCCTCTAATATCTGACGCTTATCTAACTAATTATGATAACAATCAATCAAATTAACGTTTTTTATACTCGCTCCGACCTCCGGACCCACTTTCTATTTTCTTGTTTTTTACAGCTTTATTAAATATTGGTTGCCTGTACTCAATATATTTTGTTCCAAATCAACATAACCAATATTTTACCCACTCGCTCCGACCACCGGACCCATCTTCTAACGGTTAGTACTAACCGTTAGAAATTTATTAGAATAAGAACAGCATACAAAAAGGATTCTGCAAGTAAAACAGGAGAAGTTTATGAAAGAAATTTTAAAAAAAGCTTTCTGGATATATATTTATTCTACAATTATTAAGTTTTGCAGTTTTAATATCCATTGCGAAAGTAGCTAATTATTTTTTGACGTATGGTAAAATATCAGCGAGAAATGTTGCCATAGCTGTATGGCAAAGGTGTACCATAACCTATGGAAAAATATTTCTTCATAAACTGTAGTACATCTTAGTTTTATGGCAAAAATTTGCCATATAAAAAATGCCATAGGATATTCCTATGGGGTTTTGCCTATGGCAAAATTTTGCCACACACGTATGGCAAAATTTTACCATACAAAAATGCCATAGGATATTCCTATGGGGTTTTGCCTATGGCAAAATTTTGCCATACGTGTACGGCAAAATTTTGCCATACAAATAAATGCCATAGGATATTCCTATAGGGTTTTGCCTATGGCAAAATTTCGCCATACATGTATGGCAAAATTTTGCCATAGGTTTATGGCAAAACTTTTGCCATAGGCAAAAACCCATAGGAATATCCTATGGCATTTTTTATGGCAAATGTATGGCAAATTTTCCTAAGGGGGGCCAAGTTGGGTTGTTGGATTGTATTAAGTGAAAGCAGTTTATAAAAAATTTTTCTCAGGGATAACAGTTTGAATACCATCTTATTTGTGGTAATTTGATTGTTAAATAAATTGTTATTCAAGCATTTTTTTTTCGAGAAATTTCTATCAGTGTACCATAAGAAAATTGCAGGCTAACATCAAACTCTGCAGAGGGGGGATTACAGTAATTATGGGAAAATCAAGTGTCTCAGTCTTCAAAGAGTTTCTGTTAGCTGTCATCAGTCTACTGTGGCAGCTGAAGCCTCTCTTAGGAAGATGTGATCACTGCTAGAACAGTACAAAAAAATCTTATTATCTGAATGATATTTTAAAAAAATCTTGCTGAGCATTCTTCACTGTTGAACAGTTCCTGAGAAATCGTATTTTCAAGAAGTCGTATTTTTAAAATTCTATTTCTCAGTAAATATTTAACCGGTTTTTGCTCAAATTTTATATTTTGCCATATAAAGTTACGTAATTTGAAATGACGAGAAATATTATATACCTCACAATTCAAAATGTTTTGACTGTTACTTAATAAAATAGTAAAAAGTTATAAATATTTACAAAAATTTATTTTTTGCATTTAATTTATCCTAGGATAAAAATATTCATAATTGTACGTAAAATTTTTTCAATTCGTTTAAGAAGTTCTTGAGGTATGGCGAAGTACGCTCTCTCCCAATCAAACTATGGGGGTCATATTTCCCAGATTGAGGTATTTTGGGGGTCAGAAATTAAAATCGGTTGAAAAAAGGAATGTTTATTCATCCGTTGAAATGTTTATTCGGGGAAAGTACGTTTTTGTGCCTGAATTTGTAAACAAAGTTTTTTGACAACAATTTATATCAAAAAATTTTAAGTTTCAATAAAAATCAATATTTAGAAACTAAAAAACGTAAAATAAAGAATGCTTGCGAAACAAAAAAAGAAAGAAAAAAACATTTCTTTCTTGACGCCATTTTTTTGAAACTTTATCTTAGTAAACGTACGTTTTGGAAATGTTATTTTATTTGGAAACTTATTTATTAGAGTTCATATGGCGACAGCATCAGGTAGGTGAAAGAGAATAGAGTTTATTTTGAATCTGCCATTTTACACCGAAATCCAACTCACTACTTTGATTATAAATAAAGTGTTTTATTTTATGATCTGTCACAAAAATTTTAAGTGTAGATTGGCGGCACTTAAAAACTGCCAAATCTGTGGCTGCGGTGTCGTTAGTACGTAAGTACCGAATTTTTATTCCATACTTTTCTGAATTATATTACTTCAAGCATTAGAATATGCAAGAAGTATACATTAACACATAATGTTATACAAACTAATTTTTCAAAAAAAGTGTTTTGACGGAATTTTTTATTAAAAAATTATAAACTAAAAAACATAAAATAAAGAATTCTTGGGATAAAAAACGATTATAAAAATCCTTCATAGTCAAATAAAAACTTTAATGTTATTTCTTTTTTTTTTTATTCCTATAGTTCTCAATCACGTAAAAAGCCATTCTGTAAAGAACGATCACCAAATAAGAAAAAAAAAATTTTACAAGCAAATTTTTTAGTATAAAAATCATAACAACCACCTGTTTTATAAATCCGAAGAATTCTGTAAATTTTATTCTCAAATAATACATTCACAGATTATCTCTTCTCCCTTAAGTAGGTCGATAAATGAGTACCAAGCGTGCTTGGGAACTAAACACTGGGGGTTTCGCGTTCGACTGACCACCTAACAGGAACATCTGCTTCTGACCCCAGAGCCCAAGGTCAAGAAAATTGAGATGGGCACAGCAGGCCTTGGCCCTCTATGGGCTGCCGTACCACTGAGTTTAGTTTTTAGTTTAGATTATCCCTTCATTACTTTTAGATACCACACAGCAAAATTGCGTAATTGTAAGATCTCGATATGAATTTGAATATGCAGCTTAAAAACAGAATAGCTGAATTCTGGTTGAAATTATTCTTTCAAAACTAAAAAATACTTACGAAGAAAACGATAAAAATTTATTAATAATCAACATAAATGAAACTATTTCAAGTAGTTTGGATGATTCTTTATTGTTGTTTTCCGAATAATATCGATACAGAAATATATACTATTCTATAAAGAAGAAGAATATTCTTTAACTTTTATACAGTTCTGTGTCAGTTCTGAATTTACATTTATTCCTTGGAATGACGAAAACAATGTTGACTTCACTTTAATTTGTAATGAATTGAAGACAGAAAAAATTATTTTACCGTAATATACACATCTGTAACAGCAAGTGATGGTGAAATCGGAAGTTACGTTGTTGGTAATAGAAAGGTAAAAATTATTGAGAAATTGTTCTTCGAATTCTTGGCGTGTTCTGCTTCAATGTTTGGCATGTTCTGGTTAGTTTTTCAAGTTCTTCTACCTTTTCCTTAGGGAAATTTTGCTTCTTATTTGCTGCTAAGAAAATCGTGTCCGTCATTACCAAAGGTTATGATGGAACTAATGCCCGATATTTTCAGGCTCCCGCTAGAGGGCGTACTCGAGCGTTGCGATCGCGAATTGATTATAATTTTCATTCCATTAAAATAATTCAGTTTACTTCTGAAATCTTTTAATTTAAAAGGCAAAAAAAAAATTTGGATGATTTTCGAAATCTTCAAATTTATTTCTAAATGCATTAGTATGGTAAACGAAATCAACTAAAAACGGGAAAACTTTACAACTTATTCAAAAGACTTATGTTGTCAAATTTAAGGCTTAAAATTCATGACGTATGCAAATTAATTTAAGTTCTATCTAATGTCTAAAAACATTATATTTTGATACTTGCAAGTGAGATCATGCTGGGTTCAACCAATCAGGTTTGCCATACACGCCTGACGTCGCTCACTAGCATCGAAATTTATCTGATCTTAAAATTGATCCCGTGTAATAGTAAGTCAAATCCTTTAAGCTGTAACGGTAACACGCCATGCATAGCCGCGTGATTGGGCGCAACAATATGATCAGTTGCAAGTACCTAATTCTGAAGCAAAAGTACAATAAAAGCAACAAAAAAATTGTTTTGTGTTCCACTTTCTTGCAACTTTAACTTTTTTTCTTTAATTTCCAAAATAATCGCTTAAATATTTTCATGATGCAAGAAACGAGGAAAAGTGATCTCTAAATATATTTTGTTAAATAAAAAATGACGGTTTCAAAAATCCCTTCAACAGACGAGATTTCTGAAAATAACCTAACCATCTGTCGTATCAAAAATATAAATTAAGAAAAAAAACACTGAACTTATAGAACATGACATTTTAGTTCCAAGCATAGCGTGTTATCAATGTTTGACAGGAACTCAAAAAATATAAGAATGCACAATGAAACTCTTTTTCCGTCGAAATCCATCAAAATCATGAAAACATAATGATTGACATGCGTCCAAATTGAAAGATTCACAGATGGTATGCAACTATATTTACTTCGCAAAATTTTTACAAATCCACTCGATCAGAGAACAGCACTTTGTAGACAGGTAAGCAAACTTAAAATTAAATTACAACATGCGTATTAATCAAACGGTTGTAGTGTTAGCTGTGACTAAAAGAGATGCCGATAATAATTCCGAAAACGATCCTGAATATGACAAAGCAATGGAAGAAATTGAATCACGGAAAAACACATGCAAAAAATTGGAGTGCGCTAAACATGGAACGGAACTTGTCACTAATTTAATTGGTGATATTCCGGACATCCCTCTTGTTACAACTGGTGCAAAAGTAGTGACTTCAGGTATAGCTGCTGCAACACACATAGCCGAGTTTGGAATAAACATTGCCGCCACGGCCATGGAATGTGATGATGTGAATTTCGATGAGATTAAATTAATTATGGATAAAAGATTTAATGAAGTGGACCGGAAGCTTGATAAACTGACAGAAGCGATGGAGAAAGTAACAGATATGGTGACTAAAACATTAAGTACCGTTGAAAAAACTAGACTGGAGATGGAATGGGGATTTAAAAACGTGTTAGTAACGTTAAAAAACCATGACATACAAGCAATAATAAGCAAAATTAGCAAATTTTCTCGATACTTCGAAGAAAAGAAAGACGAGGTAAGTAAGCTTCCAGCTGACCAATTCGTTTTTCGTTTAAAGCAGAAAGACGGTATATTAGATTACTTGAAAAAGGTAAGATTGCCGGAGGGTTTGCATTCTGATTTGTTCGAACTCATGGATAAAAATACTAATTTTTCAATTCCCGAAAATTCAAACGACTCCAAAGCATTTCAAGCTTTATATGCCTTATTCTACGGAACACAAACGTACGCATCGGTTATGTTTTTTCTTCTTAAACAACATTCTTATCTTGCTGATTATTACTGTCAAAGAGGACAAGACAAAAAATTCAACGAAGAATTCGATCTTTTGGTAACTACTTTTAATGAATTTAAAACGTCTCTTACAGGAACCAATGGTCTGATTAATGCTGTAGTTGCTACCTTAGATAATGTAAAAAATAAACGATTCATTAAATTTGTCAATGATCATCTGTATAAAGATATTTCTAAAAGAATAGATGGGTTAAAAGACCTCAAATATGGTATAACAAAAATGAGGTTGGCTGTCATAGAAGATACACCGGAACCAGTAGTTGATATAGATTTTAATGAGCCTGATATTAGGTCAAACTATGGTGATTGGGATGATAAATCTAAAGTAAGGTACGCTCTCCAATTCAGAGTTGATGGAATTTATTCTAAATTTAGTGAATGGACTGAGCCTCTGAAAATAGACGGGAAAGCAAATCCAACCATACATATCTCCATAGATGAAAAAGGAAGAGAAAGACTCGTTTTTCGAAAATTTAATGAAGAGAAACCTCAACTAGCTAAAGTTTTGACAAAATATGAGTCGGAATTTCGAGACATTGATCGAGATCTTTACAACGCTGCAAGAAGCAAAGATGAAACAAGACCATTACAATATATACCTTCTTTACTGAATGCCGGGGCAAATATTGATGCAGTTTTCGAAATGAAAAGAAGCGTAATGCATGCTGCCGCTGAAAGCGGGAATGTAAAGATTGCAATGCGGTTTCTTTTGGACGTAAAAAAAGAATTATTTGATGCTGTCGATGAAAAGGGGTATACAGCGATGCATGTTGCTGCTAGCACTAAAAACGCTGGTTTCATAAATTTTTTAATTACCCATAATGCAGATGTAAATGCCCAAACAAATGCAGACAAGTTAACAGCATTGCACATAGCAGCAAAAAGAGGTCACTATAACACAATTAAAAATTTGCTTGCTAGTGATAAAATAGAGATAAATAAACCAGAAAAATCAGGATACACACCTCTACATTACGCTGTTCGAGGCACACCGAAAGCTCTTAAGATTTTGCTTGATGACGATAAAATTTCAGTAAACGCCAAGTCAGATTTTGGTTTGACTCCCTTCCACTTGGCTGTTATGAAAGGTGATCGAGGAATCTGTGATGCTTTGTTAAGTAGTGGTAAAGTAGAAGTGAACGCTGGGAATAAAGACAATATGACGCCGCTGCACTTTGCAGCGATGGCGGGAGATGTGAATATGGTTCAGTACCTTCTCTCAGGGAAAAAGGAAGTGGAAGAAGTAAATGTTAATGCACTAACATTTGAAAATAATTGGACACCCCTTCATTTTGCTATTTATTTAAAGCAAGAAGAAGCTGCCTTTGAATTACTGAAGAATGAGAAAGTTGATATTAGTGTAACTTCAAAAGAAAATTACAGTCCTCTCCATCTCTCTATTGCAACTGGTCAATTGAAAATTTTCGATGAATTATTAAATAAAACGTCTAATGTTGAAGCATTAACAAAGGAGAAGTTTACGGCTCTCCATCTTGCGGTTTTGAGATCAGAAATGGAATTTACCACAAAGTTGCTGGATAAAAATGCTAGCATAAATGCAGTATCCGATGATGGTTCTACTCCTTTACATTTGGCTGCAAAAGCAGATAGAACAGATCAAGCTGTACTTTTAATAAGTAGAGGAGCGAATATGAGGCTTTATGATAGCAAAAACTTTTTACCTCTTCAATATGTTATTAAGAATATGAATTTTGAAGTTTTGAGAGCGGCTGATAATCAAGATCCAAGTATATTTGATTTAAATCATGGAGAGGGCAAAGCTTTAGGAGAATATTGCGGATCCTTTTTAATCGAGAAAATGTATTATTACTACAAGAATAAAGATTCAGTTGAATACAGTAAGTATAAAGGTTTGCAACTACTTGATGTTTTCAAAAAATTAGGTTTATATGATTTATTAAGAATTCTAGGAAAAAATGATACAGGTCCCCAAAAAGAAGACGCAATTAAATTTGCCCTTGCAGCTGCTAGCGCAGTGGCAACACAGTGTATCAAAGACAACAGAGAGACATGCATCTTTACTGGAGTTCGTTATAAACGGAGTATTGAAAAATCTTATTTTGATTACTATCAGTATCTGCCTAAATTACAGCCTTTAAACTTTGCACAGAATGCTTTCAATATTTTCAAGATTGTAAGTAGTACAAATCAGCTAGAGGCTAAGCAAACTAATAACTACCAATCTTTTTCGCACTCCATAACACCAATAGTGCAAAATGTTGATACGAACGGAATATTGCTGTTGTTTGATATACTAATCAGAAAATTTACGAACGAGAAATATACTATGAATGTCAATAAATCGACATCCTCTTTGGAATCTCAAGCTGCGGCATTAGAAGTCATTGATAAATTTAGTGCTTTTGTGGATTCTGTTAGTGACGTGCCAGCGGAAGAGCTAATAGATCTCGCTAAATTGCACTCAGATGTTTACAAATCATTAGAAAGTGGAGACAACAATATAATTTTCGATCTATTCTGTCAGCATTTAAGAAAAATTGTGGATGCGGAGCAAGTTGCAACTTTCTTATCAAGTATCAAAACCGACAATGAGGATCTAAATCAGGAAAATTCTGTTAATGCTATGCTACAATATTGTTTGTCGGAAGCTTACACTGCACCCTAATCTCGACGCTTGGACAAATATTTTTGCAATTAATGGTAATTAATTATTTTTTATTTCTCAATATCTTTCTTTACCTTTGCTGTAACCTTACCACTTTTTTATCTATTTTTTTAACAATGTAAAATAATCTTATCATTATCACAGATTATTTGCTCTTCAATTGCATTTATTTACGGTAAATGAATCTTTTTCACTATTTATGGCACTAATTTTTCACACGTATTAAAAGCACTTACTTAGAATTGATTTCACAGATTTTTTCTACACTTTTATTGCACGCATTTTCCTTTAATTTTTCGAACAAACCATTATAATTTTAGTTATCATATAAAAATTTATTTAGAATTTATTTACTTCAAATTGATAGACTGATGAATTTGAGTTAATGGTATTTCGCGGCTTCTTTACAAAAATTTAGCTTCAAATTGTCTATTTTGAATTTTGAAATAAACTCAAATGAAATTATAGTAAAATGGAACTTTGGTTGTAAAAGTGTATGGGCATTTTAGGTAAATCATTTGCCGAAATACATTTCTTCATTCGTTGAATTTATCTTCAAGATTTCCAAAAAGATTTTATTATTTTCTTTAGTAGTTTTTTTCCCAAGTTGGAAAACCTTATAAAACCGAGCAACTACCTCTTTTACCGAAAATTCTTGTGCTCGTTACGACATTTTTCGTCCTTTTTAACAAATTTTTGTCAAACATTTTTAACAAAGAAGTTTTTTAAATCCTGTTTCTAAATCAAGTGCTGATCGAATTTCAGAACAAAATGTATTGTTTAATTTTAAAAAAAGCGAAAACTAATGGAACCTGAAACATTTTTTTTAGATATTTCTTTCATTATTTTAATGTTGTGTTACGAAAAAAGTGCTGAATTTCAGAACAAAATGATTTTTTCAGTAAAATAAACAAATTAAAGAAATTTAAAAAAAAAAATTTTATTGTAATTTTTTAGATATTGTAACTTTATTGTAATTTTTCAGATATTTTTAATTTTTTTTTTAACGAAGAATTTTTTAAAGTTTTATCACTAATCAGACGCTGAATATGAAAACAAAGGGAATTGTTAAATTAAAAAAAGAAAACTAAGGAAACCTGAAACATTTTTTTTAGATATTTCTTTCATTATTTTAATGTTGTGTTACGAAAAAAGTGCTGAATTTCAGAACAAAATGATTTTTTCAGTAAAATAAACAAATTAAAGAAATTTAAAAAAAAAAAATTTATTGTAATTTTTTAGATATTGTAACTTTATTGTAATTTTTCAGATATTTTTAATTTTTTTTAACGAAGAATTTTTTAAAGTTTTATCACTAATCAGACGCTGAATATGAAAACAAAGGGAATTGTTAAATTAAAAAAAGAAAACTAAGGAAACCTGAAACATTTTTTTTAGATATTTCTTTCATTATTTTAATGTTGTGTTACGAAAAAAGTGCTGAATTTCAGAACAAAATGATTTTTTCAGTAAAATAAATAAATTAAAGAAATTTAAAAAAAAAAAATTTATTGTAATTTTTTAGATATTGTAACTTTATTGTAATTTTTCAGATATTTTTAATTTTTTTTAACGAAGAATTTTTTAAAGTTTTATCACTAATCAGACGCTGAATATGAAAACAAAGGGAATTGTTAAATTAAAAAAAGAAAACTAAGGAAACCTGAAACATTTTTTTTAGATATTTCTTTCATTATTTTAATGTTGTGTTACGAAAAAAGTGCTGAATTTCAGAACAAAATGATTTTTTCAGTAAAATAAACAAATTAAAGAAATTTAAAAAAAAAAATTTTATTGTAATTTTTTAGATATTGTAACTTTATTGTAATTTTTCAGATATTTTTAATTTTTTTTAACGAAGAATTTTTTAAAGTTTTATCACTAATCAGACGCTGAATATGAAAACAAAGGGAATTGTTAAATTAAAAAAAGAAAACTAAGGAAACCTGAAACATTTCTTTTTTTTTTTAATTTTTTAAACTTGTGTTACTACAACAGTGTTGAATGTCAAGAAAAAGAGTTTTTGCAATAAAAAAAACTAACTAAAAAAATAAAAGATTTCAAAAATTGTGTTTTTATTGTAATTTTTCAGATATTCCTTGAATTTTTTATAGAAGAACTTTTTGAAGTTGTGTTACTAAAAAAGTGTTGAATTTCAGAACAAAATCATTTTTCATTTAAAAAAAACTAAAAAAAAGCAAAAATAAATAAAAATTGTTTTTTTTTTATATTAATTTTTCAAATATTTTTTTATTTTTTCAAGAAGATTTTCTTAAAGTTTTATTGCTAATCAGGTACAGAATTTCAAGACCAAATGAATTGTTCAATTAAAAAAAAACTAAAGAAAACTGAAAAATTTTTGCTGAAAAAAATACTAAAGATATATCTATATGCTTGAATTTGTGACAATTTCTGTTCAAAAAAAGGACTGAATATAAATGTTTTCAAATTTGTATCCTGTATCTCTCTATAAAAAAAACTAATATCGTTCAAATTTGCTACAACACTGACATGGTGTAAAGTTGAACCATGTTATGATACAACTTAAACTTAATTACGTTATACTATGTGTCAACTTGAATGGTAAAGGCGACTCAATTTAACTTCTCATTAAGATTGTAGCAAATTTGGTTCTGGTTTGGTGTTGTGGTTCAAATTGCGACGCTGTGGTTCAACATTGAGCGAACTTTTCAGAAAATTTGAAAACTTTTATATCTCTTCCAAATTTTTATAAATTTGCAAAATCTCTTCTGCAAAATTTCTGATATCTGATGAATTAATTTTGAAATCAAAATCAAATGCAGAATCTATAATTCTTCCCAAATTCAATTACTGTAATACAGATTTACCATTGCTTCGTTTTTTTTTTTTTTGTAACATTATAATTATGTGAAAGCTATTTAAAAAGAACTTGGGAAATAAAACTGACAGATAATAAGAACTTTTCTGTTTTTAATTATATTTTAAAAAATATATGTAGCTTTTATACCCTACCTTTTTGCAATATCAATATATACTAGTCATTACCTTTTACTTATCTTAGATATTCATCTAAAGAATTTGTGTACACAATTAAAATTTTAATTCTAAAATTACGGTATAATAACCGGCAGCAGTTACCCCATTCAATTAAGTTCACGGCAAAGAATATTTTATACATTTATGGTTTGGAAACCGTTTACAACTGGTATGTTTAAAAAACTATGAATAAGAAACGATAGGGCTTTTTAACGATTTGTAACTTGCATGGTTTCAAAGCAGCAAAAAAAATTTATTGGACATTAAAGTAAGGCTTTTTAGGTGGTAGATATTGAGGTTAGATAATGAGAAATGAAAACTCTTCATGTGTTGAAGGGATTGGAGGAAATATTGTAGTGTCAATTCAGGGATTAGCCCTTTTGGTTTTAATATGTACAAGGAACTAAATAGCTTCATTAGATGGGCCTAGTTGGGTTATTAAATCGTATTAAGTGAAAGCAGTTAAAAACAATTTGCCTCAAAGTTAAAAGTTTCAATGTCATCTTATTTGTAATTATTTGACTGTTTTGTTTGAATAAATTAAAATAACTATTGAATGAATTGTTATTTAACCTTTTTTCCAAGAAACTTTAAATAGCGTTTTTAAATTTCATAGTATTTATCTTTAATTTCTGCCAGTAGGTTAACCACATTATTTTTGATATTTCATGTCTTTTTAACACCCAATCACTCTTCTGAAGCTTTCAATATAAATAAAAACTTATCCATAAAACTGTGGTAGTTGTGCAAAATCCCTGTTGACCAAGGAAGTTAGCACAAGCTCCAAGTGGACACCAAATAACCAGTGAGAATTAAACGGATATCAAAACAAATAATTTATTTTAAGAAAACTGTTGACATAATAAAAAAGCATGCATGAAGGTATTTTATTAACAAAAAAAAGCTATTTTAATGAAACATCTTAAAAGAATTTGGTCTACAGTTTTCAAAGAAAGTCGACTGGAATTTATGCAAGTACTGAAATTTTGAGTTTCAAAATAATTATAAAAATCTAAATAGAGAAAAAGTTATGAAATTGATTTGATAACGAAGTAATTTTATTACTTTATAAGATACTTAGCTAGCCAGGCTTATCGTGAATCAAAATTAATTATGCATATTATCCTTTATATAAATTTACTACAAAAGCCTACATTGTAAAAAAGAGGTGATATTGTGTATGTATTACATTAAATGTACAAAAATGTGATAGCATTTTTTCCTTATGTAATATATTTTTAATTGTCATGGTTTTTGATATTATGATTGACTTTAACTAATGTGTGTATATAATTATTTATTAACCAAAATGCTACTGAAATTATTAAACAGCTATCATATAAATGCTAATAATTTATTTATACCTATTTTACATCTAAATATTGATTTTAATATCTGATATATTTTTATAATTTTTTGAAAAAATGCTTGGAATTAAATTTAGAACAAAATTTTCTTAATATGGAACATTGTTGTAAATATTAAACAACGCTGAATTATAACATCGTCAGTGACTGTCATTAATAACACCAAGAAATATTTTTTTTCTCTATTGCATGAGGTTTTTTAATGAATCTTGGATATTTTCACGTCTCTGATTTTAAATCTGTAATAGATTTCTCTCTCTAAGCTACAGATATTTTTCAAATGACATTTTTAGCATTTTTTTTTATTTAAATGAGATCTTATATTAAAATGCAGAAATTTAAGAACTTTTATATAACATGAGGTCGCATAAAAGTTGCGACAAACTTATGCGAGACTTGGGGAACATCATCAGGGTTACAATTACATAGGAACCCATGCCCAGAAATGTCGTCATGTGCCGCTAGGAGGGCTTCCTTATTATGACCTGTTCAGAAGCATACGAAGAAGCAGTTCATAATAAGAAAGCGTCCCTATCCATGTACGACAAATTTTAAGGGCGTGTGTTTCCATGCAATTTCAACCCTGATTTTGAGCCATAACTGCGGTAGAGGTTTGTCGCTATGCATTCGACTGTAGCGGAACCCCCTGTAACGATTTTAAACTCATACATTTCGAGAAAAAATGTCATTTTAAAACTATCTGTAGCTTTAAGATCGAAGCTAATTTCAGATTTGAAATTCCCTGATACGTAGGAAGGATCAATTACTTGAATGCATTTAATACAAACTTTTTTCCCAGTCGAAGCAGCCGCTTTTTAAAATCAAATCTGCAAGAGCAAAATCATCACAATACCACAACATACTGAAACCTACTTTTTATAAAATCATTATCAACGGCTTGTAAAATTTAATTTTTGAGGAGCATATATTTAAAATTAGTAAAAACTCTTCTTTTTTCTAATTTTTAAAGTTTTTATAACATATAAATAACGAATTTCATTGCACTCACAACTAATAAAAAGTTATTATTAAAAGTTGGATTACATGTGTTTTAAGGAAATTGAAGAGTAGAAGTTGAAAAAAATTTATGAAGCAGATAGTGTAAAGAATCCAAAATGAAAACAGGTTATGAATTGAGAAAAGTTTTAGAAGGCCTATCTTCATTGTCGATGATCATCACTATTTCAACAACGTAAATCTAGCTTTGGTAGAACTACGAAAAGCACTTGATTATTACAAACGAACTTAGCAAAAAAAAAGAAAATCTTACAAGAAACAAACAAAAAATTATTTTAAATGTTGCTAATCAAACAAATATGCCTAGATTTTAAAATCTTACTGTTGTTTTAAGAAAATGTAGCGACTAATTTAGATTTTAGTGTATTTTTAAAGTTAAACTAAGAATATTTTTTATTAATTAAATGAGGCAATTCATTTTATGAAATCAGCTGCTTTATAAAATTAAATGTTCTCAAAAAGGACATGATTTTAATAAACAGCGGTCACTTTACCCATTCTACGGTTCAGTGAACCTATTGTTTAAGAGTATAGTAGATTATTTCCTGTTATTTTAGGGTTTTTTTCCATTATTGCAAAAAGCAACTATATTAATATTATTGATAACCTTAATATTAACAAATTATAGTTCAAAAGCCAAAATGTGCATGGTACGGTAGTCTACAAAGTGTTCTGAAAAATGTGTTTGTTAAGATAAAAACAAAAACATAGATAAATAATTAGAATGCATCTTCGCAATGAAATTTAAAAGTTTGACTGATTGACTATTATCACATTTAATTGTAACATAAACTTCTAATATTGATTTATTAAGAGATATGAAATATGTTATTCAATAGACTGGAATAGGATTTTTTAAGGAAATCAAAAATGAAAGAATGTATCAAAATGTATCACCTTTTCAATATTTATGAAGGTTCATTAAGACTCATAAGTTATTTATTCTTCGAATTTTATGTATTTCTGCCATAAATATTAAAAAGCTGCTGAATGTAACGTTTTCTTCCAACGATAAAAATCAGTTACAAATGGAAAAAAGATAAAACAAGCGAAAAGTTCAAATTTGTATTTTTCTTATGAAAAATGAAACGGAAAGGAGAACTGTTGGACCAATATGTGTTACAATACGCTTCATTGGATTATTATGCATAGCAGAAAACACCTTGATATGCATTCTGGAGTCTAAAAAATACAGTTTCAACATATCGCAATTCATTGACCTTACCTCCAAGAGAAGATTAGGATGGATTCAAGATGGAACTAAATAATCAAATAATAAATAAAATCCATCTAACTAGATGACTGATGTATAAAACAATCTAACACTGTATGGTATTTCTTAAGAGGATGTAAATCAAAAGGAAAACATATAAAAGTGAACTATAAGAATAAAAAAAATTAGTAGAGCATAAAAAATATTAGTGTGCTCTTGTTGGTTGGTTCTAATGCCACTTGCCACATGGGCAAGCCTGTTTGATGAAACCGAGCAAATTTAAGGCAGAGTGTGTGTTTCTTATTTTTTCAGTGGCGCCATCTATGGCCAGGAATTCGACGTCTGCCACACCATACGTCACACCCGTTTATAGAGCGAACCCATTCATTCATCCACAGATCGTAAGTTTGACCTGAATCAGAGAACGATCGATCTCCAATCCAGTACCCCCAGAGTTTTGATTTGTTATGGGAACATGGAGGACTTTTGCGACTCGACAGATTTAACTTGCATCAGTCACTTTACTACACGGGGAGTCTTCGGCCGGAGGGGTTCGAACCCACGAACTCTCGGACATGGGCCCAGCGTCCTACCGACCACGCTATCCCGGCCTATACGCTCTTGTGACACAGTCTGTTAAGTCGTCGCTAAAACCACTGGTGGAAATCTGGGAGCCCTGAGTTCGATCTTGGAAATCGACTCTATAACCTGCTTGTGCACGCAATAGAGTGAGCGTTAACTCTGTCGTAACTCTTATTGATTGTGACGTGGAAGTTTGTAGAAAGAGTTACTAGCTCTATCAATCTCATGTAACCGGAGTTAAAACCACCAGGCATTCGAATCAAGGCCATTAAAAAATAGAGCTTTAAAAATTGTTGAGTAGAGTGATGGAAAAAGTATTAGTAAAAGAAGTTTAAGAGAACCTTCTCTCTAGATTTAGAATGATTTAGAATGAACGGAACAATCTCCAAAATCAGCAATCGGCAGTCATCAGTTCTTCAATAAGAACTAATTATTTCTTATTTTGTATATTAACTGAACAATAACACAAATTCAACTCAAATTTCAAAACATTTTGATAATATTAAAATCAATTGTGAATTTACTTGTATATTTGC
The DNA here is from genome assembly GCF_982258835.1 of Parasteatoda tepidariorum. NCBI lineage: Eukaryota > Metazoa > Arthropoda > Arachnida > Araneae > Theridiidae > Parasteatoda > Parasteatoda tepidariorum. Next base: position 70,214,007 of record NC_141759.1, read on the forward strand.
AGCTGCAATTATCTTTGTCTCTCAAGCATCAAAAAATGAAAAGAGTTATATTATAAAATAAAATGTATTGTGTCACATAAAACATGACAAAAATAAATTTATACATAGCACATTTTAAGGAATTTTATTTAAACTGCATCCAAACATATCATCGCAATTCTTTTATTTTATTTTGATGCCTACGTTCAAAGATTTAATTTGCAAAATTTTCCAAAATATTTCCAATAGTTACATTTTATTCAAGTTACAAAAAATTACGCATCTCAAAGATGAAAAATCTAAAATATATACTCGTTTATATTGGTGTTTAAAAACTAATACATAGCAGCATAAATACGAGTTACTCGAGTGCTGGGTATAATTCGAGTATCTGAGTTACTTATGAAACATAATTTATAATAATTACCAACTTCAAAACAGATTAAAATCCAGTAATCCAATTTTTTATACATCAAAAAACTCGTTTATATGATTCGCATTATAAATAATGGCCTAAGACGCCTGGTAGCGAGACACCCGTTTGTGACACACGTCATTTACATTGGCAAGTTATTCAGCGCTTACTGCAAGCAAAAACCAATACACAGATATCACCTCCCCCATATAGACTTTCGCAATCACGGCTAACGTTGTGAGTAATGGAATGGGCTATTCGGTCATTATATGTGCAATAAATTTGAACTTAAATCGGGATAACTGATTGCTAAGAACAATACACAGTTATCCCTGCACCTTTACAGACTTTCAGGCTTTTTACATGACATCTTCATACGTAATCGATTTGAAACTTCAATAACTATCCTGACATATTCTTCTAATTATCTGTAAAAAAATCTATTTGATTTGCCACAATTTTTTCATTAAGTTTCAATTTTTTAAACTATGAAGCTTCCTGAAGAATATGAGATGCGCGAAGTTTTTAAAAATTATTACATTTCATATTCTAATAAAACTCTAAATTACTTTTTTTTATCTTTTTAAACTTACCCATTGTTTTAATACTAGATGTTTGCAGAAGCAAATTTAAAGTTAAAATATGAACTTCGTTATTCAAACTTCTAACAAATTTTCATACATAACTTTGATATTCAGTTTCGAGAAAGTGTGATTCCTAGTTTATAAAATTATTGATGGATGGTGCAAAGTAAACATAAAGGTGAACATTTTAATTTAATATTAGGACACTTAAGGCTGAAACTAAGATATCTGGATTCAATCCCCGTTTCTAATGAAAACAATGTCGCATATAAATTTAAACCTTAACCTATTCCAATTTGAATTAAGTTAGATGAAAGTCGTTTCATTGTGTATTTCATTGGGTTTTAAAGTAGCACTTTGTTTCAAATGGATAAAAGTAATACAAATACACATTTTAGTAAATTTTAGAAAGAGCTCTTCTATCAATAGAAATTTTGATATTAACGCGTTGAATGCCAGGCTAATTTTTTATTACATGGTTCTCCCGTCTGGCCAAACGTTAAATAACTACTAACTAAATTTGCAAATATTAGATTGCAGATTTTGCTAGTTTTTAAAAGGTTTAGCATGACATATCTGGAAAAAAGTGGTGAATTATATAAGCCTACGAATTGTTTAGAAATAGTGGTGGATAAAAATCTACTAAATTTAATTTATTAAACCAAGAATCACAATTATCAAACTACCACTTGAAAATATTTATTCGCTGTTCGGAGCAGGTTGGCATCTCTGTGTATATAAATAGAACTATTTTTGTTTGTACCATATTGCATTAATTTCTTCAAACCATTTTAGTTATGATAATTATACTAAAAAATTAAAAATTTACTCGAATTATGTGTTTCAAATAATCTTGGCTTAGCCTGTCACCGGTGACCCCCATGGCATTCAACGTGTTAAACTGAAATTACATTTTTTTATAAATTCTTATTTATTTATTTCACAATTAAAACCCTGAGATAAAAAAGGGTAACGGAGCAGTGGGCAAATGAAACATTTTATTAATACTTATTTAATACACGTGTTTTCCTTAATAGTTATTAATAGCAATTTTAAATTTCCCATAGAGTTATAATTATGTGAACCAAGTCTTACCCTATTGGTGGGGTGAAACTCAGTTATTAAGCTTTTTCTAAAACAAAAAAAAAATTATTAAAAAGTCGTACATCTATGACTTTTCAGGAGTGATATAATGGACACAACTAAACAATGAATATTTCGACTAAATCATGTTGAACAATTTAGCTCCAACAACTTCACCCCTAAGAAAATAATAACTCTCTAAAAATTTTTTACAAAAATTACAACAATTAAAATAGAACACAATAAGTAAAAATAACACGTAAAAACAGAAAATAAAATTAAAAAAAAGAAAAAACGGAATAAAACATAACCTATAAAGTTAATAGCGAATTCAAATGTATTTACATGAACAGGAAAATCTTCAAGAATGATTTAAAAGATATTTTCGTAACAAGATTTCCAGATTGCAAAATATGAAAGATATATATATATATATATATATATATATATATATATATATATATATATTATTTTTTCTTCAAGCTTTTTTCTTTTCTCAAAACTATTGCAAGCAGCATGCACTGCTTCCATAAAATTACTTAAGTTACACACAACTTTAAATCATTCCGAAGTTCATTCAAATTTATAAATTTTACATCATTTAATTTGACTAGTATGTATGCTACTCATCTTTTATTAGAAAATTAGTCAAGTTGTCTTAGTACCAGCATTAGACATTTTCTCACTGTATGTAAAGTTAGACCAGCTTACGAGTAGTAATAATATTCGTTCCCATGCTTATTTCTGAGATTGGGCAAAAAGGCTTCCCTAAAAATCACTACTTTTTAGGCATTAGAAATTTCAGATATCTTTTTTATAGTTTGCACACCTAAAAAAGCTCACCAAGTTATAAAAAATGCTTTTTTTTTTTAAATCTAGTCATCAAATTTTTATCACATGCTGTGTCCAAAATTGATACTGACCCGTTGATCATAATCTGAGTAGAAAGATATTTAAAGAGATGTATAAAATTAAAAAAAAATATTATTTACTAAAAACACGTTGTTGTTTTTTTTAAATTCTACTTTGAGAGAAATTCTGCAATGATTTTATACTACTTAATTTTCCTAAAACCGAATTTGCATTGAAATGCAAATTCAGTGATAAGGTAGACTAATGCAGACACAAATGAGAATTTTCCTAAATCCTCATTTTATTATAAGAGTATGAACTATCAACGTTTTCAATGTTTTTGAATTTGCTTCGAACTCGTCTTAATTAATTCACATTTTGCTTTCATTATATCTGATGAAAATTTATTCATAATTTGCGAATGTGAATTAGATTTCATTTTTAGAGATGTTTGACTAAGGTTGTTGATAAATACATGTAAAATATTTTAATTGAATACTGTAAAGAAAAGTATAATTCGTGTTTTTATTATGCTATGCATGTTATTTGTTTAATTATTAGTTAACAGAGTTATTTATTTAAAACAATTATTGGTTTAGGATTTCTCTACAAAAAAACATCAGAAAAAAACATCTAAAATAGTCATTTCCTATATTTTGACTATACATTGTGGCTGTTTATTTTCAGCAATGCTCTTGCGAGAACTAAAAGTAAATTTAGCTTAACTACTGAAATTTATTAAATTTTGCTGATATAACATTCTATATCTTTTAATTTTTTTTTCTAATATACGTATATATATAATAATATATAATATTAAAAAAGGAGGTTTGAACCATAATACCGTGTAAATTTCCTGCAATTTTAATAAGGTGTTTAATAGTACAATGCTTCCGTTCAAGATGCAAATGTGTAGTATGTAATGTTAAAAAGGGTGGTTCAACGTTGCCGTGCAAATGTCTTGCAATTTTAATAAGGTGTCAAATAGAACTGTGTTTCCATTCAAGATACACCATAGAAGTATATATTGTCAAAAAGAGCAGTTGTACGTTGAACCATAATACCTTGTAAATTTCCTGCAATTTGAATAAGGTGACAATTAGAATTATGCGTTCAAGATACACCCATAGTAGTATGTATTGTTAAGAAGGGTGGTTTTACGTTAAACCTTAATACCTTGTAAGTTTCCTGCAACCCAATCCAGAAGACGAGGGAACTCCTGGATCAAGTATTGGGAGAAATTTGCCTTCGTGGAGGACTTATTGATTGAACTCACCCGCATTTGCGTTAAATTGGGAAGGAAAAAACGAAAACCTCCCAAGATTAGCCTGATGGTAAGCAGACTCTGTTCCATGATACGTTTTCCACTGAGGATATTTTGCGTCAGCACTGTGGTCGGTGCGTGCCGGGTGCGAAATTCGTATCGACCAACCATCGCCGGGATTCGACCACGGTTCACCTCATTTGAAGGCGAACTCTCTGAGCCACCACAGCTCAAAGATGGTTATTTTATTTTATAACAGTCGTTGAATAGCCAACCCGATTTCGGGTTTATGACTGCAAATGTTCAACTCCGTAGCCTTGTAATTTTGAACCCAATCCAGAAGATAAGGGATCTCCTGGATTAGGAGAAATTTACTTTCATGAAGGATTTTTGATGAAATTAACCCAATGCTGGTTAATTAGTTTAATAACAGGTACTCATTGAAAAAAGGCAATGAACTGAATGGCAAATTAATTCATTACCAATTGCTATAAGCAATAGATATTTCAAGTTGTCTAAAAGGATGATCATTTCCATAATCTCTTGGTGCTTTGTTACTGAAATCATAAAAAAGAATAATAACATGTAAATAATATATTAACCACTAAATTGGTTCATCAAATCATATCTGTGTGAAAACGATGATGGTACTAACTCGCATTTGCGCTACATAGAGAGAAAAAACACCTCCCACGGTTATGTGTTGGCAGAGTGGACTGTAACCCATGATCCGTCTACCACTGAGGAAATTCTACGTCTGCACTGTGATCGGTGCGAGCCTGGTACAGAATTCGTATCGACCAGTCATTGCTAGGATTCGAACCCGGTTTATCTCATTAGAAAGCGAACGCTTTATTCCCTGATCCACCACGGCTCCAAAGATGCTCATTTTATTTTATTTTATTTTATTTTATTTTATTTTATTTTATTTTATTTTATTTTATTTTATTTTATTTTATTTTATTTTATTTTATTTTATTTTATTTTATTTTATAAGCCGACCCAATTTTGGGTTTACAACTGCTAATGTTCAACTCAGTAGGTTTGTAGCTGCTCAGCGTAATATTTTACTCTGTATTAAACTGGAAAAAAAAAGAATGCTCTCAACGTGATAATTCAGTGGCACAACGGTTGTTGATATTTTTAACTAATTATTTTAAAATCATTCTTCTATTTATGTTTTATTTCTAATATAGCTTTTTTAAGCTTTTTTTGTATTATTTTAATTTATCTAATTTATTATATATATTTTCAGCATTAATTTACTTTTTATGCTGAAATATCTCATAAACTTCAATAAATTCAGGCTCAACTCTGTAAATATACAAATATTGTTTTATTAAATTTTGTTTCATACCTACAAATTGCTTCCAAATATTTTAAATACGTTGAATAATAATATTGACGCTCAAAACACTAAATATATTAGTAATAATAGGAGAAAATTATGTTTTCTCATGATTTTTGTTAGTTTCTAAATTATATTTAAAAAAATATTTTAAACTTATTGGTCTAATAAAAATATTTTCAACTCGCAACTTATGAAAATATTTTCAAATATTTTATATTCTTCAATAAATTTTTACATTCGCAACATATCGTATCGAATTTAAAAGTTCAAATTTAAAAAATGGGATTTTTTTTAGAATGACACGAAAATGAAACCATGTATAAAATCTCTGGTGTGCTAATTTATATACAAAATCAAGAGCTAATATTCCTGAATATAAAATTTAAAGAAAAACTATATTTTTATTAGTTTATATCTTTTTACTCTTATAATGTTTTGTTTTTCTAATTTAAGAAGTATTTAGTTATTTCCTTTTGCTTCATTTGTTGCATAGTGTAAGTAATTTTAGAAATATTACCTAAATACATTTTTTGCTCTCGAAAAAAAATGTTTTTTTCTTACAAGATACAAATATATGACAGCTTTAAAGTTAATTTCTAGATCTCATGCCTGTCAAAAGAATCAAAAAGTTGCAAAATCTGAGCATCCATAGACTTTCACATTCGATATATTGTTCATAACTCATTGCAAAACACATGGCTGTCAATATGAAATAAAGCCACTCGGCTTTTCACTGCAAAGACACACAATGGGTTTTTTTTACTCCTTTGACATCTATAAAAGAAGTGTGGTTTTTTTTACGTATTAGGACAAGTGTCTTTCAAACCGAATATTGCCAGATGTCGTGGAACTATATGTACATCAAACGTATTGAACCCATTCGCTTATTTCGAAATCACTGTAATTTCAAGTCAGTTAAGCCTATGATTTTACCAAATTAACAACATGCATATTAATCAAACTCTTATAGCTAATGCCGTTGCAAAACGTGCTTCCGACGATAACGCGGACATCGATGCTGAATACCAAGAAGCTATGGAGGAAATTGAAGAAAGAAAAAAGACGTGCAAGGCTTTAGAATACGCTGGTCATGCAACTGGACTCGTAACTAATCTAATTGGTGATATTCCTGAAATTCCTCTCGTTACTGATACCGTAAAAATAGCAACATCTGGCATAGCTGCGGCAGCTCACGTAGCAGAATTCGGAATGAATATAGCCGCAACAGCAATGGAATGCGATGATGTGAATTTCGATGAGATTAAAGCAATGATGGAAAAAAGGTTTAGTGAAATCGACAGGAAGCTCGACAAAATGTCAGAGGCGATGGAAAAAGTGACAGAAGTGGTCACAAAGACTTTTAATAGCGTAGAGAAAACGAGAGCGGAAATGAATTGGGGATTTAAAAATGTACTGGCTACACTTAAAAGTCGAGAAATTCAATCAATACTTAGTAAAATTAACAAATTTGTTAGGTATTTCGAAGAGAAAAGAAAAGAAATAAGTAAACTTCCTTTACACCAGTTCGTTTTCAGATTGAAGGAAAAAGATGGGATTCTTAGTTACTTGCAAAAAGCCCGCAAACCAGAAGGTTTACACTCAGATTTGCTTGAACTTATGGATAAGAATAATAATTTTGCTATTCCAGAAAATGCTGAAGACACAAAAGCGTTTCAAGCATTATATGCTTTATTTTATGGAACTCAAACATATGCATCAGTTATGTTTTTCCTCCTTAAGCAACATTCTTATCTTGCCGATTATTACTACCAAACAGGAAGAGATAAGAAATTTAATGAAGCATTCGATGTCTTGATTACTACTTTCAATGAATTCAAGGCATCGCTTACTGGAACCAAAGGATTAATTAACGAAGTCGTTAAGACGTTGGAAGAAGTAAAAAACAAAGATTTCATTAAAGATGTTAAAAATGAATTGTATGATGATATTTCTAAAAGAATAGATGGATTGAAAGACCTCAAAACTAACATAACAAAAATGGTTTTAAATGTCATAGAAGATATACCAGAGCCAGTACTTGACATCGACTTTAATGAACCTCATATTGCATCAAACTATGGAGATTGGGATGATAAGTCCAAAGTAAGATATGCTGTGCAGTTGACAGTAAATGGAACCTACTCTAAATTTGGTGAATGGACTGAGCCAGTAAAAGTTTATCAGAAAGCAAATCCAACTCTTCAAGTCCCAAGAGATGAAAAAGGAAGATTGAGGCTTGTTTTTCGTAAATTTAATGAAGAAAAGCCTCAATTAGTGGCAATTTTGTCAAAATCAAGTCAAGTGGAATTTCGAGATATTGATCGAGATCTTTATAATGCAGCCAGAAGTAAAGATCAAACTAGACCAATAGAATACATTCCTACTTTACTTGATGCAGGTGCAAACATGAATGCTACTTTTGAAATGAAGAGAAATGTCATGCACGCTGCAGCTGAAAGTGGAAATGTGAAAATTGCGATGCGTTTTTTTTCTAGCGGGACACAAGAACAACTCTTAAATGCTAGAGACGAAAAAGGATTCACCCCGATTCACATTGCTGCGAGTACCAGAAATTCTGGTTTTGTAAAGTTCTTAGTCGATCAAAATGCAGACGTAAATGTCCAAACTGCAGAAGACAAAGCAACGCCATTGCATATAGCAGCTAAAAGAGGGTTTTTCAAAACCATTAAGAATTTACTTGCTAGCAATAAAATCGAAATAAATAAGAGAGAAAAATCAGGGTACACACCTTTACATTACGCTGTACGTGGCACAGCAAAAACAATCCAATTGATACTTGCTGATGATAAAGTCTTGGTGAATGCTAAATCAGACTTTGGCCTGACTCCTTTTCACTTGGCTGTTATGAAAGGTGATCGAGAAATCTGTGATGCTTTGTTAAGCAGTGGTAAAGTAGAAGTCAATGCTGGAAATAAAGATGACATGACGCCTCTACACTTTGCAGCAATGGCAGGAAATGTAGACATGATACAGTACCTTCTTTCAGGCAAGAAAGAGTTGGAGGAAGTGGATATTAACGCAGTCACGTCAGATAATATATGGACCCCTCTTCATTTTGCTATTTATCTTAAACAAGTAGATGCCGCCCTTGAACTTCTAAAGAACGATAAGATAGACGTCAGTATTACCTCCAAACAATCTTACACACCTTTGCATTTTTCTGTAGCAACTGGTCAATTGAAAGTATTTCATGCACTGTTAAGGAAAGATTCCAATCTCGAAGCATTGACAAAAGAGAAGTTTACAGCTCTTCATCTGGCAACACTGCGGTCTGAGACAGATTTCACCACAACGTTATTAGACAAAAATGCTAATATAGATGCAGTATCAGATGATGGATCTACTCCTTTGCATTTAGCTACAAAATCAGATAAAATGGACCAAATAGTACTTTTAATAAGCAGAGGAGCAAATATGAAACTGTACGATGGTAATAATTTTCTATCGTTTCATTATGCTATTAAAAACGTTAATTTAAGAGCTATGAAGGTAGCAGTAGAAAAAGATCCAAATTTCACTGATACTAACCATGCGGAGGAAAAATCAATTATGAAATATTCCATTCATTCTATTTTCGGACTCATTTATCATTATTACAAAAATAAAGATTCGGTTGAATATAGAAAATTTAAAGATTTGCCACCTTTGGAAGTTTTCAAAAAGTTGGGCTATTACGATTTATTACAAATTGTCCGAAAGGATTCTTCAAATTCTTCGGAGAAAGTTGATAGAGTAATAAACGCAGGTAACAAATTCGCAATTTGGTGCCTCAAGAAAGAAAACAGTAAGGGAAAAACCTGTTCTTTTAAAGGCGTTCGAGATAAACGCAAGATTGAATCTCTAAATGTTGAGGGATATCCGCATCCAACTGTTATGGGATCCACATATCAACAAAACCTCAACAATGTTTTGATAAATATGATTCATTCTATAAAACAAATTGGAAGCAACAAATCTTTTCCCTATTCTAATCCTTTAATGATCCAAAATGCTGACACCAATGGAATATTGTTGCTGATTGATCTACTCGTTAGAAAATTTACGAATGAGAAATATAATGTGAGTAGCAATACCTCAATATCCACTCTAGAATCTCAAGCCACAGCTTTAGAGATCATTGATAAATTCAGTGCTTTTGTTGATACTGTAAGCGATACACCAGCAGAAGAGCTAGTGGATCTCACAAAATTGCACTCCGATTTATACAAATCCATTGAAAGTGGAAACAGCAATACGATTTTTAATCTATTATGCCAGCATTTAAGAAATATTGTTGATGCAGAACAAGTTACAGCTTTCTTATCTGGAGTCATGACCAACGATGAAGATAAAGAAAAAAATGCTGTCAACACTATAATAAAATACTGCATATCAGAAGCTAATATGGATAATGCATCATAACTTCTAAGTCTTAGCTACTTTTTTGTTAACGGTAATGAATCTTGCTGTGTCTTTGCTTTTACTGTACTTTAACGATTGAAATTATTTTTAGTGTTTGTTAAACAGCTATTGACACAATTTCCACATTCTACGGTACACATTATTGGTACTTAATATTGGTATAACATATTACATTGAATTACTTAATATTATATTGGTATAACTTAATATATAACATATTAGTATAACACACAATTTTCACTTTTGACAAGACTAATATGAAGCATTCTATTTAAACTCATTAAAAAAAATCTTATTTTATCATGTATCTTGGCTAAAAAAAAATCATTTGCAGGCAATAAACTATCTATCAATAAAAAAATACATTTAAATCATTCGTTAGCTTAAAATCCTAAACTAGTTTTAAAACAAATAACTTACGAACGGAAAAGAGAAAAAAATTAAGATACAGGATTTGTCTAAGTGTTTTCTTAGAAAATCAAAAAAAGTACTTAATAAGTAACTTTCTAACTTCAAAAAAGAAAAAAAAACAGAAAAGGAACTAAACGGTACAATGATATTTTTTTCACAAATAGCGTTTAATAGTTAACAATGTCTTGAAAATATTTTTTTATTTTCAAAATTAAGACGTTAATGTGCAGGCATTTCTTAAATCCCCTAAAGTGCTAATTAACTTATTGTTTCAATTTTTAAAAAGATTACTATATGCAATTGCATATTATTTTTTTATTGAATACAGTTATTTCTGTTGTTATTCATTAAATTAATGCAGCATTTCTTATTATTCTTAAGCCAATGTCATAGAAATAGAGTAAATTATTTACTATAATTTTTTTGTCAAAAATTTCTTTTTTTTTCCACACTAATTTTTTAAAAAAATTATTTTCTTTCAGATTGAAATGTTTACCATTTCAAAAGTTATAAGAAACAAATATCCTCATGAATTTTTACACGTCACTAAATTATAATAAAGCTACTTTTATGGATTCATTAAGAATACGTACTTTATTTTTTTTTCTTTATTTTTCAAAAATTCAGCTTAAAACATATTTTTAGCTTTAAAAGTAATTACTTAAAGGTTTTCTTAGAAATTCATAATTTTTAATAATTGCCCCATAAATTGCTATTAATGAAGATGTTATTCTGATTTCGCTTAAATAAGTTTTAAATTTTTTTATTTAAAAATAAAATTTGGAAAAAATTAATTTAATAAAAATAATAATGAAACAGTAAATCTGTTATTAAAAGCATCAATTGTTCTGTGGTATACTTTTCTATTTATAACTTTTAAACTTATGCTTTTTTTTTAATAAAGTAATCGTAAATAAGCTATATTCTATGACATTAATATTTTTCCTATTTAATAAGAACACAAGTACGAGTTTCCGTAGAGTCGGCAACATTTTCAGTAAAACAATTGCTTCGAAAAGAATTAAAATTGTTTTTATTCATTGCCTAAATCAAAGAAATTACCTTTATTAAAACCCTTTATTTACGTTTCTAAAAACATTGCAATAATGTTTTTATTGAGTTTTTCCTTACTATTTTATTGTTTATTGTTTACTATGACTCTAGCTCAAAAGTATGAACAGTATTGAGGCAGTTTTATTAATTCGGCAATCCAAGGTATTTTCAACCAAGTATTTTTAAAATTTTCCCCTTGTACTTTGCCGTTTCCAATAATATTAAATATTAAATTTTGCATATTGAATTTTTTGTTTTGATATATCCAATAAAAAATTCATTGGCATTATGCTTCATTTAATTCATTTTACCTCTTTGAAAGCTTCATATGAAAAAGTTTTAATTGCATGAATATCAAAATTCAATCAACTAACACGTCTAAAAGGTATGAAAATTAGTGCTATCTAAGGTGCAACATTAAATGATCCATGGTATGCCTTGGAATTCTTAAAAAGTAATTTATGGCAAATGTTAATTACGAAAAATGTATAAAAAATATAGTTGCGGAAGAAATAATAAAAAGGACAACAAGGGAATGTTTTTTAACTTATCATTATACATGTATTTATTTAAATATTACAAATTTTTTCTAATACATTACAACTTATTATCAATTATTTTTTTAAAAAATTCATTTTGTTTACGATATGTTACAATGTTCATTTTAACACATCGTTTATTTTGCTTATTTGCAACAAATTGTTTACTTTATGAAACATTTTTTTGTTTAAGACATGCGACACACAATTGAAAACCAGTATCCGTTGCAGACATGCCACAGATTTTCATGGTGAAAAACGACTCAAATAGTTTTTTTTTCAGAATTTTTAATCTGAAACTACAATAAGGGCCCAATTTGAAATTTGATTGGGCCCTTATAAGTGGGTACTTTCACTTCAAGAAGAAGATCTCAAATACCACACATATGATCTATGACGTCAGTGCCAGCTGATTGCTTATAAGCAAAATGGCAGGGTAAAGTTGAGCTCTACATAAATTAGAATGTTAATTAACGTGAAGTTAATTCAATACAAAGGCGTACTACACATCAAATTTGTTGAAATATAATTCATTCACGTCTACGTCTTGTAGGTCTGGTTTCTATTACTATTTGTCTAGATAGTTTTTATTATTGTCTAGATAGTTACTATTTGTCTAGATAGTACATAGTTTTTTTAACACAGTAAATTTCAAGTTTGTAATTACATTTCTGCGGTCTGCAGGGTTACCCTCAAGATGTATCTTTCAACTTGTTGATTAATTAATAATTCCTGATCTAATTATTGAATGTTAAATTTCTATATTTCGTACTCTTTGTACATTTCTCTACACACATTCGTATATTGTAGTTTCTAAGTTTTATAGTTTTAACGCATCAAAACAAAATGTATCATTTAACTGAAAGCCCAAAAGAGTAGCAACGGTTCGTACGATATTTTAAAAGAAAGAGAGCGCAAAAAAATTCCACTGAAATTTTTTCTTATAAGGTTAAATGTCCTATTTTTCAATAAACAAAAATTAAGAGTATGTTTCTATTGTTTTGATTGAGATTAAGGAACTTTGTTATTTTACCTGAATCTTTTTTCTAAATATTTGGGTTCAAAGCCACTTTTACTTTTTTAATGACCAAAAAAAAGCAAAAAAACTTTTGGGAATTCTAATATGCTAAATTGTGTAACCTTTATGTGAAAAAACTTTGTTTTTATGCCATAAAAACAAAAATATTTTGACTAAAAACTTAAAAACTACTTTTTTGTATTTTACTGACCAAAAACAAATCTTCATGTGTTGAAGGAAATAGTGGAAAAATTATAGTGACAACGCTGGGAATCGAACCCCCGTTCTATCAATCATGCGATATAACAAATAACAATTATATAAATTTTTATTTAACTGACAGCTTACAGCAATTTTGCTCTACTGTTATTAAATATATTGATGCATTAATAATGAAAGGATAATTCTTATTCAAACGCTTGGCACAAACGTTGATTTTATTTCAACGTTTAAGTAAAGTAAAACGTCAAGTATTTCTGCAACAGCGATAAAGGTCACGGAAGTTATGCAAGTCAGAAGGATCATGAAAGTTAAAACTCCATAATTCCGTGACGAAATGCATGATATTATAATTACATTTAAAAGATAGGAATAATATGTTCAGTATTACGCACTTATTACCTTCACTTCCTAAAGAAGCTGATACGCATCGATTTGAAGAAAGGTGGGCTTCAAGTCTGCGCAGAGGACAAACAGACTAAAAAAAAATATCATAAATAAAAACTATTCAATTACAAGATTCCAAAAACTCTTATTGCAGTAATACTCATTTAATTCCATAGATAACGATAGCTTAAATATAATAAAATGGTAACTAAATATGAGTACCATAAAATGTTTCATTATAAGGTAATGTCATAAGATATAATTACTGTCAGATAATGTCATAAAATATATTTTTACAGCATGATAAAGACTAATAAATTACTGTTGCAGAAAAATGTTTTAAAAAGGAATAAATAAATAATTTACAAATATGGTAAGGAATAAATTCTATAACTTGCCTTTATAACTTTGATGATTTTGTTATTGATTATATCCAAACACATCCAGATCTTCTTTGTTTAAATACAACCATATCACGTGGTCTTTCTTGACCATTGGCAGTGCATGAATAGTAAGATTGAAATTATATTTTAGTTTTACATAAAGATATATACAAACAAAAAACTATAAAACTATGCAAGGAACTAAAATAACACTTCAGATTTCAGGGAGTAAAAATAAACTTAATTCTTTTAAATTTTTCAATACCGGGGAAATTCTCGATGAACTACTGGCACTTTTCCCATTATCCAGTTAAAACCAATATTTCGTTTTATATTTGAGTATATAAAAAGATATAAAAGAAGACAAACAGCCAGCTCATTTTTTAGATTGTTTTATTGCAATTCAGTTAATTTATATTAATTCTTTGCTGAAGCAAACTATATCTCTTTTATCTAAACGAGAAAGTAGTAATTAATCTGAATAGATGGTAAATCTTGATTTCTCTTTTTATGGTTAGGTTATATTTAAAGGTGATAATAATTTTCTAGGCTTAAATTTACCCTGCTAAGATCCGCACAGTGTTCGTTCTGGATTATGCATGCTCTATGAGAAAAAAGAAATTTGCAATAAAAGGAAAAGAAATTTCCATCTGCAGGTGAAACAATAACCCTCATAAGGAACAAAACACAATTGATTGAAGCAAAAGTTTATTAAATCACATCAAGTTCTTTATGCCCAGTGCGCCAAAAAAGCGGGCCACCCTGAATATCTTCTGATCTAACGATCGAATCTTCACGTTCTAGGACTCAATCTTAGTGGTTCGATGGGGCAACCTCAAATATAATAATTAATAAGTGCAGACGATATTTTAAGTTACGAAATCTGACACAAAAATGTACTTTCTCTAAATAAACATGCCTTTTTTTCAAACGGATTCGGATTTCAGACCCCCCAAAATATAGGGTGCAGTCACAATCTAGGAAATTTGGTCCCCATAGTTTTGTCAGGGGTGCGATTTAAATTTTGAACCCCTTAATATAAATTTTATTTTTTCTGTATTTCGAAAGCGAATTGAACAACTTTTGCACACAACTCTAAAATTCATTTGTCCGAAGATAATTCGGTGCAAAAATTAATTTTTAGTAAATATTTATTACTTTTTATTATTTAATTTAAAAATAGTTGAAAAATGTTTGAATTAAACTGGCAGTACATTTCTTTAGATCATTTTAAAGTATATTATTTTACATGGCAAACTACAAAATTTGAGCGAAATCGGTCGAATAGTTCCCGAGAAATCGAATTTTACAAAAAGTCGTAAAAGTCTTTACTATACTTATTTTTAATGTGATAAAGACAATTTCAGTATACCCTGTGCATGGAGAACTCATGGTGGAAGTAAACACAAAGGTTAGCTGCTTATTGCCAATATTATTTACTTCTTCTGGTTCCTCGCTGAATAGGCGATTATTTTTGTATAGATTACGATACTAATTACTAATTAGATTCGACTGATAACTAATCAGATTTGGAAAAGTAATAGTGTTCTGACACTTTCCGTTATGTTTAGCCCGAAAATAAGGCCAAATGTCGTGTTGCTATGTTTATGTTATATTATTCTATATTTACACTCTCAATCAGTTTTTGTGGGACAGAGTGAAGGCATTGAGGCAAATGATTATTACGGTCAATAAATTTTGGTTTTCAAAAACTACGACAAATTTCATAAATCCTTTCTCGTATATAAAAAACTGCCATCTGAAATTGAAAAATTTTTACCGTCGAGAATCACCTGGATGAAAATTGAACAATTTTTATCACCTATTTCACTACCCCATGGTCCATATAACATATATGCAACGTTTCATCAACCGGAAAAGATTTTATGCAAGTCTAAACGATGTGGCGGATCTAAATGATAAAAGATGGGAAATCTTAATTTGCTTTCAAAATATCTCGGGTGGAAAAAGTTGACATGCTACGATCGCATATAACCGGACGTTTATTCTAAAACCCGTTAAACTTGAATGAGGAAAACTAAATTAACTTTAAAAATAAGGCTGATTTAGCTTTCATCATTCAAGTTTAACGGAGAGTTAGAAACAGATAAGGAATTAAAAAGGAAAAATAATTTTTAAAAATACCGTGGAAAACGGTGAAAAATGACGATATACGAAGCAGACAAATCAAGATAAGGTATAGTTCGTTCACCAGGAGTTGGCACTTGGCTCCACCTTCATCACGTGGTATCGGATGATACTATTTCGCTACTTTGGGGAGAGGGATGTGAACAAGGCTTCCATTTGGCGATCGTATGGCAAAAATATTTATTTCGCAATCTTCATGTGCATATTTTGAACATGTGCATTTTATTTCATAAACTTGTTGATATTTCTCTCTTTTTATTGAATAGTTTGTTCTTTTTGAGATATTTTGCTGGGAAAAAGTTTTTAAATATAAATTAGCTGGAATAACGAAAGGTATAATAGCTGATGAGAAAGCGAAGTGAGTGACTGAAAAAGAATTCACTGTTTGTGTTTGGCCATCACCTACATCAGAAAGTCTCCACACGGTATTTTATAAGTAGTCTGCGCAGACTATTTAAAAAGTGAACAGTTTGAGCGCATGAAACCAAATTCTATTTTAAAAGTGACTGAGAGGAATTTTTCATATATATTTGAGAATTGAATCTGTAGTGACAAGTAAATAAGACAAACTAATCATATTCAAAAATTAAACTAATTTTTAGCCATATATTTTCTACCACTTTCTTATTTTTACTAGATTTTCTACTAAAGAGCTCTTTCGTAAACTGGTTTCTCTTCATAGTGGTCTGATCGGACTACCTATAAAAAACCGTGTGGAGGCTTTGCGCGCATTAGAGGTTATCTCGATTTCAAGCGGGTAAATGTTTTTCATCTTACTCCCCCGCGCTGAAATGAACTCTGCGTCCGAGGAGGTGGAACCAAGTGCCATCTCCTGGTGAACGAACTATACACTCTCATGGTGTTGCACTAATATCATAAAATAGAGGTTCCGCATTCATAAGAATGAATAGTTCAGGACGAACTTTTCATTTCGCTTGGAACTGTATCATGCTCTGATTTGCCTCTTTCGAAAACCATCGTTTTTCACGTTTCAGCATTTTTTTTTCTCTTATTTTGCATATATTTTTTCCCTTTCATTTTTTTTCCATATTTTTCGTTGACAACTTTGTGTTTCTTCAATGATTGTGCTTTGTTATTTATTTATTTATTTTTATTTTATTTTATTTATTTATTTATTTATTATTTATTGTACTTTGTTTTTTACGCTCGAGCCTTAACTTTTGGTGAAAATGAAGTTTTTCCACTGTCGTGTTTTAGTCAGGTTAAAGTTATGGTCATGTTGTCACGTGTAGTCAGGTTAAAAAGGTACGATAATATGGTTCAATTAGGCATCGCATTAAAAATTGCAGCAAATTTAAAAGATATTTTGGGTCAAAGTGGTTAAAAGCTTCTAACAGTGTTGTACTAATGAACTAAATTTTCGTGATTGCTAATTCCAAACACGTTTCCAACTAAACTTTGCTGGGTTAGAAGAAAACAATCAAAATTTTTATAATTTTTTGCAACGTTTGTAATGTTTGACAACGCTTTGCAAAACTCTATTAAGCATTTTTTAGCGAATATTCTTCTAACCCTTTTCTTACGCAAGCGTGGCAGTAGCTGAGAGTTCTCTTGAAGGAAAAAAGCATATATTGGCTGAAGCAAACAATATTAGTACAATGCAATAAAAAAAAGTTTCAGGAGGTATGATTTCCTTTGGTATTTTTTTTTCATCCAGAGATATAAATTACTTATAACACAAAAAAATTGTTAAATCCTTAATCTACAATATCAGTTTTAAACAAGTATTTTTGAAAAAGTTTCAAATATATTAAATAGTCTATGCGAAGAAATTTAAATAATATTTAACTGAATATAAACGCCAACAACTCTTCATTGCTTGAGTTCAATGCTGAATCCAATCAAAATAAATGTATAGTATAATAAAATATATTTATGTAAATAAATGTTTTAATTAACTTAAGTCGGCGAAATTTTTTGAACTATAGAAGCAAACAAAGTTTTAGACATTAATCCTGACAAAAATTTAAGAAAATTCTCCAGGAATATCAAACTCTCCAAAGAAGATATATTAGTATAAATTACATGGTAAAAAAACTACCGCTATTTATATTTAATCTTCAAATAGCACAACTTCTCTAATTCATTTTTTTTATTTCTTTTCACAGTACCAAAAAAACAATATATTGCCTTTCCCTTCTTTTAAATTAATTTCGTATTTCTTTACTTACTTTACATTAATATAAATATAGTGTTCTCCATTAAATGGTTCATTATATTCTCTGATATATGGCTGAGATAGCACAAAACAACTTTTGAAAGGATCGATATTTATTTTGAAGAAATTTCATTTTAAGTATCATTGAAATATTTTATATTAAAATACCATTAAATATTATGGTTCTTCTAAAAAATAGACTCTTATTTAAAGTAAATAAGCTTATACATGAGTAAGTTTTATGTCAAAATGACATAAGACTTCATATGAAGACCTCCACATCTGGTTTTCCAGTTACAATTCAATGTGAGAAGCACATTAATATCAATAACTTTTTCAGGTATATAATGATGAACAATGGTTGATTTTTTAGATTGCACCTTTCAATATTGTAAGTTTTCTCTTTTATACATCTAAAATTATACTTTAGAGTGGCATATTGGCAGGTGGTGTAATACTATAAGTACTGCCAAACATTTTGCATTTACATACTTGCTTAAAATCCCAGTGATAGGTAAACGGATTTTTTCCTATATTGCTATCAATATGCGCATAAACCAAACTGCTATGGCTTTAGTTATAGCTAAAAGAGATGCTGATGATAACGCCGATATCGAGGCCGAGTTTGAAGAATCGATGGAAGAAATCGAGTCAATGAAAAAAAAGTGTAAGGCTTTAGAGTATGGGACTCATACAACAGGACTCATTACCAACCTTATTGGTGATATTCCGGACATTCCCTTGGTTACAGATACAGTACAAGTAATTGGTTCAGGAGTAGCTGCGGTAGCTCATGTAGCTGAATTTGGAATGAATATTGCCTCTACAGCAATGGAGTGTGACGACTGGAATTTTGAGGAAGTAAAAGCGATTATGGAAAAAAGGTTTAGTGAAACGGATAGAAAACTTGATAAGATGATTGAGGCTATGGAGAAAGTAACAGAAATGGCAACTAAGACTTTTGATAGCGTTGAAAAAACTAGAGCAGAGATGAACTGGGGATTTAAAAAAGTACTGGCCTCGCTGAAAAATCTCGAAATACCATCGATTCTCAGTAAAATTTACACATTTACTCGGTATTTTGAAGAAAAGAGAAGTGAAATAAGCACACTTCCAATAAATCAATTTGTTTTCCGATTGCAAGAAAAAGGTGGCATTCTCGACTACTTGAAAAAGGTGAGAATGCCAGAAGGATTGCATTCTGACTTGTTTGAACTTATGGATAAGAATAATAACTACGCTATTCCTGAAAATGCTGAAGACACTAAAGCATTTCAAGCATTATATGCCTTATTTTATGGAACACAAATTTATGCATCGGTTATGTTCTTCTTACTGAAGCAGCATTCTTATCTTGCCGACTACTACTATCAAAGAGGTCAAGATAAAGAGTTTAATAATGAATTTGATACTTTAATAACTACGTTTAGTGAATTTAAGACATCTCTTACAGGAAATAAAGGTCTGATTAATGAAGTCGTTAAGACACTAGACGAAGTAAAAAACAAACATTTTATTAAAAATGTTAAGAATAAACTTTATAAAGACATATCTAAGAGAGCAGAGGCTTTAAAAGACCTCAAAAACAGAATAACTAAAATGGTATTAAATGTAATACAAGATACACCGGAGCCTGTACTTGATATCGACTTTATTGAGCCTAATATTCAATCAAATTATGGTGATTGGGATGATATGACTAAAGTAAAGTACGCAGTGCAGCTAAGAGCAGATGGGCTATACTCCAAATTAAGTGATTGGACTGAACCATTAAAAGTGGAGGGAAAAGCAAATCCAACTCTCCAAGTACCTAGAGATGAAAAAGGAAGAGAGAGGCTTATATTTCGGAAATTCAATGAAGAAAAGCCTCAGTTAGTAGCCATTTTAAGAAAATCCCAAGGGGAATTTCGAGATGTTAATCGGGATATTTATAACGCCGCTAGAAGCAAAGACCAAACTAAGCCGATAGAATATATCCCTAAGTTACTTGAAGTAGGAGGCGATATCGCTGCAACTTTCGAAATGAAAAGAAGCTCCATGCATGCTGCAGCTGAAAGTGGAAATGTAAAAATTGCAATGCGGTTTCTTTTAGACGAAGCAGAAGAATTAATCAACGGAAAAGATGAGAAAGGATATACACCAATGCATATAGCAGCGAGTACTAAAAACGCTGGATTCGTAAAGTTTTTACTTATCCATAATGCAGACGTAAATGCCCAAACTACTTCAGAAAAATTAACAGCACTACATATAGCAGCTAAAAGTGGCTATCCTATTACTGTTAAAAATTTGCTTGCCAGCGATAAAATCGAAATAAATAAACCTGAAAAGTCAGGGTACACACCTTTACATTACGCTGTACGTGGCACAGCAAAAACAATCAAATTGATACTTGCTGATGATAAAGTCTTGGTGAATGCTAAATCAGACTTTGGCCTGACTCCTTTTCACTTGGCTGTTATGAAAGGTGATCGAGAAATCTGTGATGCTTTGTTAAGCAGTGGTAAAGTAGAAGTCAATGCTGGAAACAGAGATGACATGACGCCACTTCATTTTGCAGCGATGGCAGGAAATGTAAACATGATTAAGTACCTTCTTTCAGGAAAAAAGAAAGTCGATGAGGTAAATGTCAACGCTATAACGTCAGATAATAATTGGACTCCTCTTTATTTCGCAATTTATTTTAAACAAGAAGAAGCTGCCCTTGAATTACTGAAAAGCGATAAAATTAAGATTAATATAACTTCCAAAGAAAAGTACACTCCGCTACATCTTTCCGTTGCAACTGGGCAAGTTAAAGTATTTGTTGAAATGCTGAAAAAAGATCCTAATCTCGAAACATTAACAAAAGAAAGGTTTACTGCTCTTCATCTTGCAGCTTTAAGACCAGAAGCACATTTTACTGAAAAGTTGCTGAATAAAAATGCAAATATTAATGCTATAGCAGATGACGGTTCTACTCCTTTACATTTAGCATCAAAATTCGATCAGAAAGACCAAATACTAGCGTTAATAAATAACGGAGCAAATATGAAGCTGTTTGATAACAAGAAATTTTTACCATTGCAATATTCTATTCAAAATATGAATTTGGACGTCATGAGAGCAGCCGCAGAAAAAGATCCAAGTATTATTGATCCTGATACCATTGAGGGTAAAACAATTGTGCAGTATTGCCTGGAATATATTCTTTCAGGCATTCATCATTACTACAAGAATAAAGACTCAGTTGAATATCAAGGATACAAAGGTCTTCAACCATTAGAAATATTTGATAGGGAAGGATATTATGATGTTATTAAGTTTGCGCAAAATGGTAAATTGCCAGAGGATGAAATCAGACGAAATGGAACAATTGCTTTCCTTGACATAATGGTGCGTGTTTGCATTGAAAAAGAAAACGATCCAAGTGAAATGCGATGTATCTTTGTTGACTTCCATTCTCGTTCTCGACGCGACATTGGGAGCAACAACTCTGAAGACCATCCGAATTCAATAAAATTACATCCGATAAATACGATTCGAAAATCCATTAGTACCAACTGGAACGTAAGCAGTCCAGCGTCACTTGCAATGAATTCAAACGAAGGTAGTAAGTCTTTTTTAAACGGTAAAGATTCATTGATGCGAAGTATTGATTCAAGTGGTATGTTGCTGTTAATGGATGTGCTTGTTAGAAAACTTACAAACGTAAAGAATAATACGAGTTTCAACAAACCGGTGTCCAGCTTAGAATCTCAAGCAGCTGCATTGAATATTATTGAAAGATTTATTGATTTTGTAGATTCTGCTAGTGGTGTACCAGCGGAAGAGTTAATGGATCTCGCTAAATTGCACTCAGATGTATACAAATCTATAGAAGGTGGAAACAGCATCAAGATATTTGATCTTTTGTGTGAGCATTTAAGAAGTATTGTAGATTCGGGGCAAGTTATAGCTTTCTTATCAAGTATCAGAACCAACAAAGAAGACTCAGATGCCCAAACGCAAGGAAATTATGTTGATGCTATAGCGCAGTATTGCTTATCTGAAGTTAATAAGAGTAATGCAACCTAGTTTCTGACTTTAACTTCTTTTTTAGTTAATGGTAGTGCGTTTTATTTAAACCAGAATCTTTGCACTTTTCTATGCCCTATCTATATTTAAAATGCATAATAATGTTTCTGTTTACACAACTGCAATATTTGTTACAAGTGTAATAATATTTAAGTTCATTTAATTGCACTTAGTTTTTGATTTTTATCTTGATGACACATATTTATTTCACTTATTTAAAGCGAAATAAGAAATAATTTTGTATTACAATTATTTCTACTCTCTTCTACGCTCCAATTTAAATATTTAAATAAATAAATATTCAAATAATTTATTAGTGCAATATGTTTAATACTAATGAGCGAAATGTTGTCTAGTTTTTGTCTAATTAAAACTATTTTTTTTATAATGGGAAAGAGATTTTTTTCTTAAAATTATTTGCTACTGATCTTAATACTTAAATTTTCAAGATATCCATGAAAATATCTTAAATTTTTTGATTAAAAACGATTAATTTAGTTTTTAAAAATTTAATTTTTAGTGATTCATTACATGATATATAGAACAATTTCGAAAAAGTTATTAATTTAACATCAGTTAATATAAAATTTTCTTCATAACTATAAATGCAATAATTGTTAACACTTTCTATGACAGCGGTTTAAAAACTTCATTATAAATAATTTGTCTATTATTTATTTTTGTTTATTATTTATTTTTTGTCTCTTATATTTAATTTCCCATTTTTTGATAAAAGAATATAATTTTTTTTTACATTTAATTTTCGAAACATGATTAATAATCACTTATTTTGCATAACTAGGTTAAAAATCTTTAGAAAAAATTTTAAAATATCAATATTCAATAACATGCATTGAAATTATTGTCACATATATAAAATAACACGAATTGTAACCATTGATACACATTATTATTTTGAAAGAGAGTGATTTTTTCATAAAATTATTTACTACTGCCCTCAATTTTTAAATTTTTATAAAAATCTATCAAAATGATTTAAATTTATTTATTAAAACAGGTTTAATTTTTAGTGTTGCATTACCATCAAACATACATAAAATTTTTAAAAAATACATGTATTTCGTAACAGTTAATATAAACATTTTCCTCATATATATATATAAATATATATATAATATATAATATAAATATATATATAATATATAATATAAATATATATAATATAAATATATATAATATATATATATAATATAATATATAAATATATATATATATATATATATATATATATATATATATATATATATATATATATATATATATATATATATATATATATATATATATATATATATATATATATATATATATATATATATATATATATATATATATATATATATATATATATATATATATATATTGATATCTAATATTAGAGGAGAATATTGACTAATGATTCAATTGAGAAAAAAATTCTAATGGTACTTAATATACTTAATATAATAAATTTTGTATAGATTGCTGAAGATTGCTCTTGATCAGTTTATAAAACTGTTATTGAATATACAATTACACCATTATTTATTGTGCTTTTAAAGTCATTTGAAAAAATTATAGTTTTAGTTTTAAAAATCATATACATGCTTAGCATAAGTTTTAAGAAGAAAAATATGCAGTGAGAAAAAAAGTATTATCAAAATTAACAGATTATGTCACAATTGACCATGTTTTCGGTACTATGGGAACATCTTAAAGCTTGGTAATTTTTACCAGAGCACCTTGGTATATAATAATAAAACATGGTTTTATAATATGTCATAAAATTTGATAAATGTGGTAACATTTGGTAATTTTATTAGGATACCTTAAAGCATGTCATAA
Source organism: Parasteatoda tepidariorum (assembly GCF_982258835.1). NCBI lineage: Eukaryota > Metazoa > Arthropoda > Arachnida > Araneae > Theridiidae > Parasteatoda > Parasteatoda tepidariorum. Next base: position 70,238,195 of record NC_141759.1, read on the forward strand.
AAACTATTTATTCGATTCAATTTACTTTTCAGTTTTGTTTCCTTTACTAAATGTGCAGTAATGAAATATATAGTTTTAAAACAAAAATTTCCGGTAAACCGTTACCATGCGAATAGAAAATTTTCAAAATGAATGATTTAAAAACAACAAGTTTTACCAATAATTATTTTTCTTTCAGTCAGAATTATGATTACTTACAGTACGGTAATTTTACCAGAATTTTATTCTGTCATAAAAGATAATTGCTAAAAAAAATCATTAAAATATCTTAAAATCAATAACTATCTATATTTTTAAAATAATAATAGCCTTATCAGATCATAGCTGTATAAGAATTAAAAATTAAAAAGGAAAATATCTAAATAAAAATGAACAAATGTTGAACAGTAAAAACCATTGGAAAATAAACTAGAAAAGTTTTACTAAGAAATGGACACGTTGGTATAGCGCTCTAAGATAAGGAAATACTTTTTTCCAATGTAACAAGCTCGTTCCAGTTTTTCCTTCTGACAAGTTTTTTAATGACGGAAATCATTAAGAAGTTTCAAAAAGGGTAAAGAACCTCTCAAAGAACATTGCTACAGACTCTTGACAGAAATGGAATGGATAAAAAATGTTACCGAAAAATTTTTTCCTATGTCCTTTTCGTAAGTTGTAAGATTTAAAACTCAGAAAAATCTGTTAAAAATACGTTCAGGCTATGTATAAAAAAGAGCAGTCTTTAAAAAGAGAACGTTAAAGACTTTTAAAGCAAGATAAATATGTCTTAATACCTATGTTTAGCGTTTAAATTAAAATTCGCGTAGTTTTAGAAGTGGTGTTGAATGTTTAAATTAGGAATGACGTTATTGATCGTCGTAATGGCACATTTGTCTAAAACTGAATGCTGTTAAAACCAGCTTTCAAGTTCATTTTACTTCTACACTGTAAAAAATTCGCTCACAAATTACGGTATAAAATATCCACAATTTAAAATCCGTAAAATCCATTTTTACAGTATAATATTTCACCGAAATTTTCATAGTAATATCTATTTAAATAGAGTGATTCTGTGATTTTACAGTATTATTATCGTAAAAATTACGGTGCATCAGATTTACCGTAATTTACCACAATTTGATCCCAAGTTTCTGACAGTCTACCTAACTGACTACCAGTTCATTGTATGGGGTATACATATCAAGAATTAATTAATCGATATTGATCAACACAACGCAATCGCGCTCAAAACTGAAAGTCATGCATCAGTTAAAACACTTTCAATTTCTAATTTTATTATTATTTGTTGCCCTTCCCTACAGTTTCTCGTTATTAGATGATCAAGTATATTAAATTATTAGAATTTCAACTCATCAAAGTAGAGATTGAATGCAGTCAGTATACTTTCGCACAGAATCAAGCATTTTGTTATTGAATTTGAACTTTTGTAAGTAACTTAATTTTTCATTACGATTGGATACCTAAAAGTGACTTCGTCATAGGAAAATCGTAGCTCTCGTCTATTCAGAAGCTAATCAAGTTAGACACAAGCCTGGCGTCGCTTACAGGTATCCAATTAAATTTGATTTAAATCATATGGTTAGGCAAAATTATTTCATTTCTTATCGAATTTCAATACCCATTATCGTTGTTTTTCTTATTATTTAGGTTTACAGAAACACAGGAAGTTTTGGAATTACACGAGAGACACGCAGACAAAATCTTTTTCTCGTTGTTATAAATCGGCATTTAAAAGTAAAAAGAAATAAGCTTTCTTAGGAGTAGGGTACTTAATTTAATGATTAAATTAAGTATAACATCAAAAATGATCACAGACAGTTGAGCTTTTAGATTTATTTTTTCAGTTTAAAATTTCTGATATGATTTAAGCATTTTATAGTAAATATCCACCTAAACAATACTTTGAATATATGATTCTATAATTCCCATGTCATTAAAATAGTTTATAAAAACTTCAATTTTAATTTGCTATATGTGTATAAAATTTAACATAATGAAACTTGTATTACGAATTGTAGTTGAGTAATTTTAAATGACGTAATATTTAATAAATAATTTTAAAATAAACTTAAACTTAGCAAAAACTTAAACATAATCATAAACATTTAATTAAACATAAACATTTCATTAACCACAATGACCTCTTTATACAATAAATATAAAACAATGATAATGAGTATTTCTAGCTTTAATTTCATTTGAAATGGATAACTGTGATTAGGTTTGATTTATTACTAGTAATGGCATTAATATTAATAAAAATAAGAGTATTATTGTACAAAAACACTAATGCTTAGAGAAATATTTTAAACAAGCAAATTCAAGAAAAATCAAATTGTTTTTTTTTTTGTTTAATTAAGAAATTATTCTTGAGAAAATTTGTTGACCACTGTGTTTTTGAGAGTTGTTTTAAAGTTGTTTTCAAGCTAATAACTTTACCAATTTTGGCACAAAGCCGTGGCAATCAGCCAGTTTAAAATAAGTTACTGAAAAATCTATAAAGTTATATTTCATTATTTTCTTTCATCTACACGATACGGATGTCACATTTCTTTCATAAAAGGTTGTCATTCTATCGCAAACAGAAAATAATAACTGAGTCAGCGAGTTTTATTGCTTTAAAATGCTTTCATTTTTTTTCAAAGAAATATTTTAATGGAATAAAAGGTTTGGATACAGATAAGGAAAATAAAAGTTTTGGTAATTGAAGGTTATTAAGGGAGATTATTAAGAATTATTGTCGGATGTTAAAAATTATTTTCTTTTGTAATATGTGAACAAGAAAGGCTAACTGTTGAAAGAAATTGATAACGCTTTTTCGTATTTATTTAACCTTTAAAAGACCGCTGACTGTTCAGCCGTACAAGCCTCCCTATAGTGTAAAGTAATATCTTACATTTTTATTTAATAACTGTCGTTGAACAGCCAACCCAATGTGGAGATTACAAATAAAATTGTTCAACTCTGAAACTGTATAATTTGGAACCCAATCCTGAAGACAAGGAAACTCTAGGATCAAGTATTGAGAGAAATTTGTCTTCGTGGAGGACTTTTTGATGGAACTAACCCGCATTTGCGCTATATAGAGAGGAAAACCTCCCACGGTTAGCCTGATGGCAAGGGGACTCTCATCCATGTTCCGTCTACTACTAAAGATATTTTACGTCTGCGCTGTGGTCGGTGCGATCCTGGTGTGGTATCCGAATACTAGAAATCTCTAAGATTCGAATCCGGGTCACCTCACTGGGAGGCGAGTGCTCCATCCCCTATGCCCCATGGCTTTGTACAGTAATATTTTATAATCATCGTTGAACAGCCGACCCAATTTTATGGGTTTACGACTACTAATGTTCAACTCCGTAGCCTTGTAATTTTGAATCAATCCAGAAGACAAGGGAACTCCTGGATCGAGTACTGGGAGAAATTTGCCTTCGTGGAGGACATTTTGATGGAACTAACCCGCATTAGCGTTACATGGAGAGGACGACCACGAGAACCTCCGTGATCCGTCTATCTCTGAGGATATTTCACGTCTGTGGCCGGTACTGTGAGGATCAGCACTGGGGCCGGTGCAAGCCGGATGCGGAATTTGTATCGACTGGGATTCGAACCCGGTTCACCTCAGTGGAAGGCGAACGCTCTATCCCCTGAGTCATCGTGGCTCTATGATAATATTTATAATAAACATCTTAAATAAAAAATTTACAAATTTTATTTTAAATGAAAATTCAGAGTTTAAAACTTGAGGTATAAGTGAGTTCGCTCATAAGTCGTTTCCAAGCAATAAAGAAAAATTCGTCTTCCTTGTACATTCGTACAATGTATGTCGAGTAAACCATATAGCCCATTTCCCTGTATAATCCCTGCACATTTTTTTTGAAAATGAAAAAAAGCTTTTTAAATTAGTCTTTTTTGATAAGATATTGAAACTCAACAGTTGTCACTTTCTGAAACACGCATTTCGAGTTACGTTCAAAATAAAAATCTCACAGACGAATGACTCATATTGTCAAAATCAAACATAACGCCCTCATATAAACTTTTTCAAAAACAATGCAGTATCAAGGACAACTGAAGAAAACAGAAGTTACATCATTATTATATTATCAAACATAGCCTTCATATAAACTTTTTCGAACAATGCAGTTGCAAAAATAACTGAAGGAAATTTAGAACTATTACTTTGCTAAACAATAATGCAAAACGTTCGCACAGATTTCTAGAACAAAGCAATAGCTAAAGTCGCTGAAGAATATGAAATACGAGTATTACTTTGCCATACCCTTAATGAAACCTTTATGCAGATTTTTTAGCACAATGCAGTAGCGAGGATAACTTAAGGAAATTCAAAACTATTACATTGCCAAACAATCATATAAAACATCCACACATATTTTTAGAACAAATCGATAGTGGAATAACCGAGAATATAAAATATTACTTCATGCTCCTGCATAAAATCTTCATATAGGATTTTTTGGAACAATGCAGTAGTGAGAATAACTGAAGTAAATTCAAAACTATTACAGTGTCAAACAATCATGCTAAACATTCCCTCATATTTTTAGAACAATGCAACAACGAGAATAACTGTAGGAAAATCAAAACTCTTGCATTGTCAAACAATCATGTAAAACATTCACACATATTTTTAGAGCAAAGCGATAGCTGGAATAACCGAGAATATAAAATATTACTTCATGCTCCTACACAAAATCTTCATACAAATTTTTTTAGAACAATGCAGTAGCGAGGATAACTTAGGAAATTCAAAACTATTACATTGCCAAACAGTCATGTAAAACATTCGCACATATTTTTAGAACAGATCAATACTGGAATAACCGAGAATATAAAATATTACTTCATGCTCCTACATAAGATCTTCATATAGAATTTTTTAGAACAATGCAGTAGCGAGAATAACTGATGAAAATTCAAAACTATTACATTGTCAAACAATCATGTGAAATATTTACACGTATTTTTGCAACAAAACAATGTCCAAAACAGCTGAAGAATAAAAAACATCACTTTACCTCTTGCTCTTACATAAAATCTTCTCTTAGATTCTTTTAGAGCAATACAGTAGAAAGAATAATCGACGGAAATTGAAGAATATGAAATATTACTTCAAGCTTCTACAAAAAATCTTCATATAGAATTTTTTAGAACAATGCAGTAGCGAGAATAACTGATGAAAATTCAAAACAATTACCTTGTCAAACATTCGTTTAAAATATTTATGCAGATTTTTGCAACAAAACAATGTCTAGAACAGCTTAAGTATAAAAAACATCACTTTGCCTTGCTCTTACATGAAATCTTCACTTAGATTCTTTTGGAACGATACAGTAGCAAGAATAATAGAAGGAAATTCAAAACTAGTATATTATCAAACTCTTTCATAAAGCCTTCATACAGTCTTTCTTAGAACAATACCCCAGCTAGAATAATAAAAGAAAATATAAACTATTCCATTGCCAAACTCTCTCATGAAGCCTCTATACAGTCTTATAACAATGCAATTGCAAGAATAGCAGAAGAAACTATAAACTATTATATTGCCAAACTCTAACATAAAGCCCTCCTACAAGCTTTTTTAGAGCTATGCACGAGCGAATATAAAGAAAGAAAATAAAAACTATTGCATAATTTAAACCCCTATTCTACTTCATTAACTAACAACTCAACTCAACATACATCTAGATAAATGCTTTACATTTATAAAACTTAGATGCCAATATTTTATACTAAAAGTACACAAAACCATTACTTTAACTTCATTATGCGATGCATAAACAGTTAATCATTTTAACACGAACCACATTTCCAAACTCAGACAACCAGAAAATAAGTTAACAATCTCTACTAACTAGGCAAACAAAGACGAGAACTGAAAATGTTCTGCTTTGCACTTTATTTACGGTCTTTCCGTTCCTAATATTATTACTAAATTATATTCAAATTTACTCCCAATTTTCCAGTTAGCTGATTTTGAAACAAACTAGACTTTTTGAATTAATAATGCTACAGGCAAACTTCAATATTTTAAACTCATTTGTTCAGCTGCTTAATCCTTATTATTTAAATAAACACTTTAATTTAGTTATATTTGTTTTTAATTCGTGTGTAGCAAGTGAATTAAAATGGTTTAGCTAAAACAATTTCATTTATTTTTCTTAGAATATTTATAATTACTGCATTGCAGATATTTATAATTATTGTATTACAGAATATTTTAAATTATTTGCATCAAAATTTTATGTAAATTACAACTTATAAAATACTTTATTAATAAATGTATCTTTTCGTTCGTAATTCAAATAATTCAGGAGCCTATAGTTCATATTTCTGCGCAGTAATATTATTTTATAGTTCTCTGATAGAGACTGATTCAGCATTTCAAAAGTATTTGTTAAAAAATAAAAAAAAGATTAAAGTTTAATTTGTTTAAAGGAAAAGGTTATTATATTACAACTTAATACATTATAAGTAAAGCCACCACCGAAGAGCCATTACATTATGACCGCCCTGCTAATAACATGTAGGACCACCATTAGCCCTCAAAACTGCTAGCACTCGCCGTGGCATTGATTCCGCAAGGTGCTGATGGATAGTCTGAGGTATCTGGTATCAAGCGCTCACCAACTGGTCCTACAATTCCCTCACATTGCGAGGGGGTAGCGTGGCAGCAGGAATTTGGTTTTCCAAGTAGGACCACAAATGCTCTATTGGATTATGGTCAGGTGAATTTGGGGGCCATGACATGATTTGAAAGTCACTGGAGTTTTCCTCGACGATTCGACCCTTATGACATGATGCATTATCCTGTTGGTAAACACCACCCCCCGCAGGAAAAACTGTTGCCATGGATGGGTGAACCTGGTCTGCAACTATGTTCAAGTAGCTTACAGACGTCAGGGATTGTTCTATGAGGATTATGGGTCCTAATGTGCCCCATGAAAACATTGTTCCTGGGCGAGAAACCAAGAAAACCTGGGTGATCCCATTGTTATAGATGGAGGGTGGTCATAAAGTAATGGCTCTTCGGTGTATATTCTTTTGTAATTCAAATAATATAGCAAACTATAGCTCATATTGCTGCAGAATAATATTGCTTTATAGTTCTTTGATACTGGCTGATTCAGTATTTTAAAGGTATTTGTAGAAAAAAAAAAAACTTAAAGTTTAATTTGTTTAGAAGAAAATGTCATCTAAATTACAACTTATGAAATACGTTGAAAGTAAATGTTTGTTTTCTTTTGTAATTCAATTAATTCAGTAGCCCATAGTTCATATTGCTAAACAGCAATATTTTACCTTACTATTGTTCATATAGTTCATATAGTTTACTATAACTCATATAGTTTACTATAGTTCGCATAGTTCATAGTTTATGTAGTTTTACTATAGTTCTTTGATACTGACTAATTCCGAATTTTAATGATATTTATTAAATATGTAAGATGAAACAAACTGACAATTTTTAAAGTCAATAAGAATTGCTATTTACATCCTTTCCTTACACGGAGAAAAAAATTTTTGTAAAGTTACATGATTGTATGGTAATGAGACATTTTTAATTAAAAAAAATGCTGCATTTAAACCATTCATTTGGTAATTTTTTCGTTTATATGGTAACGATGTAATGTAAATTCTAGTTTTTAAAATTATAGTTCTTTTTGCAACACATTTAGTAAAAATTACAAAACTTAAAAGTAATTTTAATCAAATAAATGGCTTTTATGTTCGAAAGAACCATGAAAAATTACCAATTTCTACCACATTTATCAAATTTTATCACATAATATAAAACCATATTTTATTGTTAATTTTACGAAAATCATTACCAAAGCGCTTCAATAAAAATTGCAGAGTTTTCGGATGTTCTCTTAGGGACAGAAACACGATAAATTGGGCCATATTCTTGTGGTTTTTACCATATTTATTTTCTCCTGTGTTTAAAAGCAAATATTTTAGCATATATGAGAAATAATAATTTTTGCATGGGTTAAAAAATAACTTAGACATATCTACTGCTCATACACATTTAATGATAATAGTCCGACCAAACTCTCAATTAAAAATTAGAAAGAAAACTACCGTCTGTAATGAATATGCAAAAAAAAAATTAAAACTGACAAGTTTTAACATTAATGCAAGCAGTAAACTTTTCAAAAAATGTGTTGCTATGAACCTTAATTCACATACATATTTTGTCTTATTCCCAAGCATATTATGTCCCATTAGTTAAACATACCAAAAACTATGAGGTTTAGCACATCTATATATATATTTCTCTTACACGGCACCAAAAAAAAAAGCCTCATTACAACTCCCCGAATGGCAACGTTAGAAAATCGACCAATGATGGCTGCTAAAAATGTCACATGCCAAAACTAGCTCAGGTGGCTCAACATATAGCGCTTTTAAAAACGGAAACAATAACCAGAGTGTGCATTATCAGGTTGTTCAATTCAGATTCATGCCCTAAAAACATCATAATATTTAATTTAAACTGGCTCAACATATAGCACTTTTAAAAACGGAAACAATGACGAGATTGAGCATTATCAGGTTGTTCAAATCAGATTCATGCCCTAAAAACACGATAATATTTAATTTAAACTCAATTAGTAGGCTGGCCTTCTCCATGACTATAAATAAGTCACAAGGTCAGACTTTTGAGAAAATCAGTAATTGCTCCAAGATGCCAAATCTATAATTGTGTTTTCAGAGAAATTCTAAATGCTTAGTGTTAATTTCTTAGAGCTTTGCAGGAAAAAAAATGTTTTTTGGAAAAAATTTAATTGAAACTTCTATTGGCAGTAGGCAAGGGGAACTGAAAAAATCAAAACTCCCCGATTAGAAATGCAGCATGGCGACCTCTACGTGGTATTTCTCGGGTAATGCTAACAGCCATGCATTTTAATTTATTGTATGTAAAACATCCTTATTTTGTTCTAAAATGTTATGTACTTTATCAGAAATGTTAATTAATATAGAAATTGATTTCAATAATGCTGGTCACCAAAAAACATTTCATTTGGCGCTAAAACAAATTTTTGTGTTCTTGAAAATTAAAGACTTTTTGAGGGTTATTATCTCACAAGGAAAAGTTAGGGTTTAAAGTTTATATTTTTAAATAATAAAAAACATTTCTAAAACTTTCAGAATTTCTAGCATTAACTAATTTATTATACACATATACACTGGTTATCATAAATTAAGGAAAATTCACAAAAATCGCGATAACTCAAGAAATTACACATGGAATTTTATGAAACTTACCCACAATATACAACACATAGTAAGGTATTAAACAACATAAAAAGAAATTATCAGACATTAATAGTAGTATAGAAATTAGCACATGTATAAAATAAACAAATTGGAAGTATCGGTTTGCAATAGAAAAAGTACCTTTAATATGGAATATGATTGCCTCTAGAAGCAATACAGCACAAACAGCGATGTGTGATGCTTTCAATTATGCGGTCTATCAGTTCAATAGGAAGTGAGAGCCATTGCTCTTGTAAAGCAGTTGCAAGCGTGGCAAGGGTCTGAGGGGGCGGATTGATGGCAGATACACGCCTCCCTAGAGCATCCCAAACGTGCTCGATAGGATTCAAGTCCGGGGATCGAGCTGGCCACTCCATGCGAGTAATTGTTTCCTGTTGAAGATAATCATCAACAATGCGAGCTCTGTGTGGTCTTGCATTATCGTCCTGTAACAGGAAGCAATCACCAATTGCCCCGGCATATGGGCGCACATAAGCATCAAGGATGTTGTCTCGATAAACCTGAGCATTCACGGTTCCCCTTGGAAAGACATGGAGGTATGTGCGCCCTCCTAAGGATATGCCTCCCCAAACACAGACACTGCCTCTTCCGTATGCATCTCTTTCACGGATGTTTGATGGATGATAACGGGTCCCAGGTTCTCTCCATATCAAATAACGTCTACTGTCACTTTCTAGACTAAACCTGGACTCATCCGTAAAGAGAACAGGCCTCCATTGATCTGACGTCCAGTGGACATGTTGTCGGGCCCACTGCAAACGGTCTCTCCTATGGCGTGATGTGAGCGGCACGCAAATGGCTGGTCGTCTCGCATACAGACCACCTTCGTGGAGCCTTCTGCGCACAGTTGACGTTGACACCAACCTTCCGGTGGCTGCAGCAAGAGAGGATCTAAGATGTGTCGGAGTAGCGGTTCTATTCCTGCGTGCACTTAATGTCAAATATCGGTCATCGGCACTGGTCGTAACAGTTGGCCGTCCTTGACTGAACCTCCTAGATGCCGAATCTGTGGTTTGAAATTGCCTCCAAAGTCTATGAACCACAGATGGACTCACATTTAGCCATCTGGCCACTTCTGATTGACTCTGCCCTGCCTCTAGTCTCCCGATGGCTCTCCATCGTAGTTCTTCAGGCAAATGATGCCTAGAGGTCATTATTACGAATTGGCTATCTCAGATTTTCAATGTCGCAATCACAGTAAAATTTGTGTGCTTTCTCTCAAACTTGGACTTTTATGCTCCAGGCAGATGACGTAAGCCGAGTGCAGCGCCACTAATTTGCATATTGCAATTTTACTCAGCTACTCTTAGTGGACAACATATGCAAATTTTGCACGGTTTGGCTTACTTTTGAAAGAGTTATCGCTATTTTTGTGATTTTTCCTTAATTTATGATAACCAGTGTAGTTGAATTTAGGTGAGTAACTGCAATATTTGATAATTTATTTTGCTAATATACTTTTGCTAATATACATTAGCTAAATTTCTCATTTAGCTAATGTTTTGATTTTTTCGCCATGTACAATCTAAATAGCTAATATACTTTTTTAAAAACCAATAAGAACATTGATAGAATTCTTTTACATAAGTACAATTCTATGCCCTTGATGATAAAATACCATGTCTTTGATGATAATATACTATGTCTTTGTGCTAGAACATTGTGTTCATTGGCGAGCGAGCGCAGCGAGCCATGGTTCACGGCGTGAACCACATAGGATTGCGTAGCAATTCTCGGGGGTTGGCAAGCGTTAGCGAGCAGGGGGCGGAGCCTCCCAGTTCATGATAAAACGAAAAATCTATTAGACATAAGTCTGATGAACATGGGGGTCAGACGTTTGAGGTAAAAGTCAGGTAAATATGTATTGCATTGTACTGAATGCCTTTAATTATATATGCTATGGGAGCATAATAGATAAATCTCCCATTTTAATATATGTCTGTGTGTGCTTGGATTAGCATTTAACATTTGGTGACTGATTAAAATATTTGGTTTCAAACTTTGCCCAAGTTTTGTCTAGTCATTTTGTAATAAGTAGTTGTCTAACACTTTTTTATGTATTTTTAATAGTTATTAAGCTATTATCTATAAATTGATTAAAATTAAGCGTTAACAGGTTCTTGCAATTTGAAACCAATGATTAGATATTAATGAAATTTAATTTGAGTGTGAATATTTATATTTTATGTGATTTAAAGCTGTAATTTTTGAAACTCCAAATACTGGATCATGAATTTTGAAGACAAACATTGTTTCCCCAACAACCAAAATAAAAATTCTAAATTAACTATATTTATTTGGGATTAATTACAATGCAAAATGTAAAAATGGTGCAAAATTGATATGTTTATCAATCACTATCAATTACTCTAGAGAACAAACTTTTTGTTGCATTTATGTAAATGCATAATTCGGATCTTACCTAATTCGGGCGTGAGGATTTCAAACATTAAATTAGTTTTGCTGTTAAAGCTACAGATTTTTTTCAAATGACTTTTTTAGTCTATTTTTGTCAAAATGTGCAGGTCCAAAAACGCAATGTATAACAAGGTTTGATTATACATTACGCTTTCGGACTTGCACATTTTGACATTAATGTTGCGACGACAAACCTTTAGGAGAGTTAGGGCACATCATTAGTATTGAGTCTGAATAGGAACCCTTTGCCCCAAAAAGTCATCGTGCATCTCAAGCGGAGCTTCCATATCCTTTCCTGCTCGAAACATACAAATAAAAAGTTCATGACACGAAAGCATCCCTATCGGCGTATAACGACATTTCGTGGCATAGGTTCCTATGAAATTCTAAACCTATTGATGTGCCCTAAGCCCCCTAGAAGTTTCACAACATTAACAAAACTCCACGTTACAAATAACGTTTTAAAACACGCACATTTCGTCAAAAAATAGACTAAGAATGCCATTTTAAAATAAAATCTGTCCTTGGAGATAAAACCCGTTTTCAGATTTGAAATTAGCTTTACGAAAGTATTTAAAATCTGTTAAAATATTTCATGGAATAGAACTAAAAAAATTCGTTTCCAAGTGTTTTCTATTAATGTTAAAGGCATTATTTTAGCCACTAAATATAAATAGTTAATTTAAATTGAATTAGCTGTTTATATTTAGGGAGATTTTAGACTTGTAATTTTTTAAATTATAATAACAGATAAAGTGTCTTAAGGCAAAAAAAAAATTTATGTGTTTCATTTTTTTTATTTGTTTCCCAAATAGTTAAAATAAAAATTATAAAATAACTTTTTGCTTTATTACAAACAAACTTGATGCTCCGTAAAAGTTCCACACTGTAAAAATTTCCGGATTAAATTCCGGTAAAAATACCAGCACTTCAGGATCCGTTGAATGAATTTTACCGTAAAATATAAAACCTTAATTTTTAAAGTAATATTTATTTAATTAGAGTGATTCAGTGCTTTTACGGTAATTAATACTGTTAAAATTAGGTTATATCAAATTTTTTTGCTCTGGAACATGTTTTATGGAAAAATAAAAGTATCAGCATCCTGATACTTTTCATCGTAATTTGATCCGGAATTTTTTACAAAGCACTTTTTTAAGTTTTAAAAATATTTTGCAGTCTCTGTACTCTAGCATTCTGTTTCATATCCTGAAATATTTCAAGAAATAGTTTCCCGATATTTAGAAAATTTTTGTTAAGAGAAAATATATTCTAAGAACTCTTTTCATAGAATACTTTTTTAGAACAAATATTTTATTTGAAACTGCATTAGTTAAGTGCAATGCAGTGTTTGTCTTGATGGAATAAATCGGAAATGTGTATTTTTAGACTGGAAAAAGTGAGATTAATCTTCTTCTACATTTCTTTTAAAATAAAATTTTTAAGTGCAAAATATATTTTCTTGAGAAACTGCATTAGTGTTTGAATTAATTAAAACTATTGCAAATAAATAACTTTTAAAAAAATTATTGCAGCAACAACATTTCTAAGTTAATTATTTATTTTGTTTGTTAAAGAAAGTAAAAAGATCTGAGAAATAAACATATTTTGGGACTTTTATTATTCTTTCAAGGAAAGAGGGACCGACAATAAATAACAAACTGAAAATAGTGTTTCTTAATACCCTAAAAATGTATCAATAAGTTTGTAACTTGCAACTATTATTTTGGTTAATATGTGCAATAAATTCATGAAATTTCGTAAACTTGGCTTGAGTATTTCTAGAGACATGGTCATTTTTATTTTAAAAAATCGTTCTACGTATTTTTGTGCCATTACTTCAAAAATACTCATTAAAATTAAAAAATAAAATTTTTCAAGCAACTTAAAACTAATTACAAATTTGAGAACAATTTGTTTTAAACTGCGCAAGATATGAGTAATTAAAGTAGTTCATTTATACAGCACATATGCTGGGAAAATTTATGTTTTTTTTTCCGCTTAATTTTGCAGAAAATCCTGTTTGAAAACTAATAAAAAAAAGACCGATTAGAGTACCTCAAAAATTTAGAAAGTTTTAAGCAATTTTCTAAGCAGTGTATTTTTTAAATAAAAACTCAAAATGATAAGAGATTTTCCACAAATTTCATTTTGTACTATTAAGCAGGATTTATCAAAAGTGACACCGACATATTTGGGGATAATCCCAAAGTATCTTTTATTTCGCCCTTTTATTTTCCTTATACAATCATATTTCCATGTATGAATGTTTATTGTAAGATATTACCATTTATTATTTAATTTTTTCTCATAATACAAAATATTATTTACGGAAAATATTATTTGTTCAAATGTTAGAGCAAAACTTTTGTAAGTAAGTTTAAATTGTTCTAAAAAATTTGTTTAGTTCTATCGAATATTTTGAAAGTAATAGCAAAACAATTTTCAAACTTTACTTTTTTATAAAAATAATTTAGTTTCTCATAAAATTGCTCTTAGTTTCTGTAAAGAAATATCCATATCTCCAAAAATATTTGTTGTTGTTGTTGCTTATCCTCTTCTGGCCTGACGAAGTCAGACCAGATCTATGAACCCGTTGACCTGAAGAAAATCAAACACCAAAAGAGGAGTAGAGTAAATGTCTTCCCAGAGAAGACCAAGACAGTTCAGGATGTGATTGGCGGAAGCCCGGTGTAGATGGCATTTAGGACAGAGGGGGTAGGTTTTAGTTCCCTCAGAAAATAGTAAACCTTTAAGATGGCCGGTAGCTAGGCGGGAGATAGTGGTGCAGACTCTCCTTTCAAAGGGAAGGGTCAAAGAAGCTCCAGGCTTATTTCCCTTGTACCAATGGGGGTACCAACCTGTCTAGAACTCATCGAGCCCTGCTCGAAAAAAGATCATGCGAATAAACTCAAGGAAATTGGGATGAAAACTATCGACTCTCTATCTGGCCTCAATCATGTCAGGGCTTTTACTGATGGATCTTCTGACTCCACTTTCACCAACGGAGGTGCGGGAGTGGTACTGCTCCTGCCTGATGATCAAAAACGAGAGTTCGCAACTGGTGCTGGAAAAATCGCATCTAATTTTACAGCAGAATTGATAGCCATTTCTACGGTTATCGAAACGTTCATCAATCTTGAACCTTCGGAGCAGCTTAGTGGTATCACCATCTTCAGCGACTGCAGGTCTGCCTTACAGGCCCTCAGCAAAGGTACCTCAAGCCTTGTCCTGAATATCATAGAACAACTTGGACAACTTCAGCGTCTCCGGAAAAATTGCTTCTTGCAGTGGATTCCCGCCCATGTGAACCTAGAGTTCAATGAAATAGCTGATTCCTTGGCTAAAAATGCCAGAGATCTAAATCAAAATTCAATCCCAACCACGTTGGCAGATGCAAATGCTTTTGCAAAGTCAAGACTATTCACCCCTTTAAAAATCAAAGCCCACGATCAAATAACTAATCTTGACATCGATAGGAAGACAGCCACTACTCTCATCAGACTAAGAACAAAACATCATAAAAACATGAAAATTTCTACAGATAAGACTAGAAAATATCAAAACTGTGGCAACTGTCTTATTGTGGAACTGACACCATATCATGTTTTTAACTGCCCTGCAGTCGCTGCAGGCCTTCACCTCTTAAACTTCCCCACAGAAGAGGATTTGTATTCTTTTAATGCCATAGAAATAACAAAAACTATTTAAGCACACCATGAAATATGATTCAATAGAGGATACGACACCAACCAACCAACCAATGGTGGGTGGGGGGAATCAACCAGTCTCTGAGAAGTTGGGATTTCTTCAGGGAGTAAAGTTCAAGATAGGTAAGATCAGAAGAGCGGTGCAGGTGCGGTTGGCTGCAACCCTCTTTAGCTAGGCTGTCCGCTAAATCATTACCATAGAGACCGACGTGGGAAGGAACCCACTGCAGGTGAATATTATGTTGGAGGGACAAGAGTTTTAGGTTGTTTACGATGGAAATACTGGTTTTGTCGCCAATTTGGGTCAAATTGTTGAGATGTTGCAGGGAGCTGCGCGGTTATCAGAGAATATCCAAAGGTCTTTAAAATGAAGGTCATTTTGCATAACAAATTCCAGACCCCTGTTGATAGCCAGAAGTTCACTTCTGAAATCGCGGTTCATGGTAAGGTAATTTGCCGCTTCTGTTTGTTCGAAGACTGTCTTAGCTCCTCAAACACCCAAGCCGCTCCTAAAATGAAGTACAGACGATGGGTACGGATTTGGATCGGATCTTTCCTTCTCCTAGGTACCTCTCTCAGTCTGACTTCTACCCAAAAATATTTAATCTAAGCTTTTGAAATTTTGTCCAATTATTGAATATAATAATCAAAATAATTGTTACAATTTACAAGCTTATTGTCACATTTTTAGCATAGGATGTTCAAAAACAATATTTTTCGTTTGTAATTTATTATCTGTCTCTCAAACATTTAGAAACTTTGAACTCCATTGATATGAATCCGAAATTGCATGATCTATACACTTCTGAATTAATAAAATGATTCCCTAATTATTTCTTAAATGTGTAAAAATGTATCAACATAGTGTTTCCATTATTTTGTCCTCTTTTTTTATGCAGATGGGACACCGGTGTTTGTTTTGCGTATTTTTTCTAACGCTCTAATTACAAGCAAAAACATTTTTTGGTGTTTTTTTAATTATAAAAAGCAGTCTAGTAGTTACAAAAAAAATTTTGGATTATCGGAATTATATTTGTTCTAAAATATAAAATCCAAAAAAAATTGAATAATTTTTTTTATTGGTATTCAGAAAAATTATCAATAATTTACTTTTAAAATAAATAAAATATTTCAAAGACGAATAATTGTTTCTCTTAAATCTAAATAATTGCGTTGCAAATTTGAAAAATTATTGTTTGGAAGTGAGCCATTTTTGGAAGACTCTGACCTAGAAAAAGACACCAGTGTTTCATGCTGTATTTCGTAATCATAAATTATTAAAATGCTAAAAATAATAATTTTCACTTATTTTGATCTAAGTTAATACAAAATATGGAAGAAAGATTTTATTTTTATTATTTAACAAATATTTTTAAATAGTCTGCGCTGACTACTTATAAGAAACCGTGTGGAGGCTTTCTGATGTAGACGGTGATGGCCAAACACAAACAGTGAATTCTTTTTCAGTCATTTACTTCGCTTTATCATCAGCTATTATACCTTTCGTTATTCTAGTTAATTTATAAACTTTTTCCCAGCAAAATATCTCAAAAAGAGCAAACTATTCAACAAAAAGAGAGAAATATCAACAAGTTTATGAAATAAAATGCATATGTTCAAAATATGCACATGAAGAAGGCGAAATAAATATTTTTGTCATACGATCGCCAAATAGCAGCCTTGTTCACATCCTTCTCCCCAAAATAGCGAAATAGTATCATCCGATACCACACGATGAAGGCGGAGCCAAGTGCCAACTCCTGGTGAGCGAACTATACCTCGATTGTGTTTTGTGTTCATGGCGAGTCCTACTGTAGCAGTGGTGCACAAGTGGTATATGTCACCATAAATTAAGCCTTAATTTTTCATTGGCATACATTTATTGAAAAGTGAGTCATCTCTTCCTTGGTCAATCTGTCTGCGACTTCATCACCATGTAATTACCTTTTTTCTAATTTTCAACTACGAAACTTATTTTAATTAAAAATTTAAAATTGAATTAACTTGAAAGTTCTGCGAAATAACAGATGAATAATATTTATATTAAACTTCGTAAGCAGAGTTGAACCTTTATATCTGAACCCTTCATAGACTGACCTGCTATATCTTTTTAGCTGCTATCTACACAGAGAGAAAAAAATCTGGTGAAATTAACGTATTGTGTGGTAATAACTTTTTTGGTGATTCTGGTATTAAAACCCAAAATATGCCGCATTTAAGACATTAAGTAATTTTTCCATACGTACAATAACGGTTGCCAGAAATTCTGATTTCCAAAACTATAGTTCTCTTTATCGCACATTTAATCAGAAACACAAAAGTGAAAAGTATATTTAACTCAATAAATTGTTTTTGTGCCATGCTCTGAGGTATGATGATGAAATTACCAAATTTTACAACATTTACCAAATTTTATCATATACAAAAACCATGTTTTAAACTTTATTTCACAAAAATCGCTACCAAAGCACTTCAGTAAAAATTACCGAACAGTTTGTTGTTACTCAATCAAAAACACGGTACATTTTACCATATCCTGGTAGTTTTGACTATACATTTCTTTCTCAGTGTTACGAATATTTTTTTATAAATTGCGAGATTCAAGACTATCTCACATTTTTTGCCTGCAAAGAATATAAGTTATTCTATAATATTCTACAATTACTGTTATTCGACAATATTGTCCTTATTAATATAGTAAAGAAAAAAGTATGATAATTTATTTATATTTCTGATGACATTTCATAAAGAGCAGTAATGGCTTAAGATACTGGATGCATTGACTAATTGTAACAACTATTTCTCATAAGGGAACAAAATGTCTAACGAATATTCTTCAAGAAATACTACCTAATGAGTATTAGTAATACTAAATAATTCCTGAGATAGCAGAGTATACCAAAGAGAATTAGGTTTTCTAAGGAACAATAACATTAACGAAAGTAGTTATGCAGAGTAGTAAAGACGTCTGGTTAGTCTCATACGTGAGTCTTCTTTATAGATCTAAAGTGACTAAAGAAGGTAAATTAAAGCAATTGATAATTCTTTTATAGCCATGGAAACACTATATGAAATCTAATTTGGAAATAAATTCAGATAGAATAATCGAAACAGCGGGAAATAACAAATAAATAATAACATAAAATTAATGAAATAAATGGTACAGTATAATACAATATTACAGAAAACCGATAATTTCATTACTAGTGTATTAATTTTACCCACCAAAAATACATGAAAATTAATGTGGGAAAATTGCATTCTACTACTTGATTTTTTGGCTAATAAAAATGCACTGACAAAAATTGAACACTGTGTTAGACCATTCTGTTTCTATTTTGAGATTTATAACACGCATTTAAAAAAGTTCATTGGAGTAACAAAAATGTATGATTTTATAACATTCCCATTTCTGACTGGCTAGTTGATGCATTTGAAGCTTATGAAAAATTCTTGATCAAATAACAGCATTAAGTACCGGCACTTTGGGTGCATCATCCATAAAATCTATTTTACCGTAAAATTCCTTTTTCCTCAAAATTTATTTCACTGAAAAATGTATTTTCCCTAAAATAGAAAAAGTTCTACACTGTAAAAATTTCCGGATTAAATTCAATACCTGCACTTTAGAATCCGTAAAATGCATTTTACTATAAAATATTACATTGTAATTTTTTAAGTAATATTTAATTCATTCGATTTATTCGGTAATTTTACGGTGATTATTACTGCTGAAACAGCGGTATCCTATTTTTTGTTCCGTAACCTCTTCAGGAAAAAATGGATTATACGGTAAAAAGTACCGGCACACTGAGTGTCTGTATATTTTACTATAATTTGATCATGAAAGATTCATAGTGCAAGACTTTCATATTTTTAAATATTTCATTGGATCCTGCGACATTATCATTCGATTTTTACTTCTAGTTAGATATAACATAATTTAAATTACATCGACAATCACTGAACTGGAAAGTGAAAATAAAATGCATATTTTGTTTAAATATTGTAAATTGATTTTAAAGGAGACCCTTGGGTTGTCATGAACTATGTAAGGAACTCATTAGTACTTTCTTTGAATTATGTTTTTTTTTAAAAACCTTTTCAAAAATGAAGTTTCTAAAACCTATACATTAGGGGTCATAAATCAGAATGGGTGTAAGCAAAAAAGATTGTTGTTCACCGACAATCATTGCCAACGTGGATTTAGGCTCATCAAAGCTAGTTCGCAAGTTAGTTAAAACTGATTGGCTGTTGGTTTTATTGTTACTGAGATAATTACGCAAAATGGTTGAAGGATTGGATTGTTGCAAATAAATTCTTGTTTCTTAGCTCAGTTTTGACTTGTTTAAATACAATTTCAGTTTGCAGAATTATTGTTTTTTTATTTTTTAATTTCGAATTTCTGCAATAAAAATTTATTCATGGCAACCCACTATCTAAATATTTTTAAAATTCACATTAAAATATTATTCTAAGAATAATATTTAAAAGAGTACGCGTGCAATTTAGATAACTGTTTTAAAACTAATTCTTATTTTGCACTATTTTATAAAACAAGCATCGGACCTATACTTTTAAGACTTCGTTCAAAAATATTGAAATATTATAAATAATTTTTAAGACCTGATATAACTTAAATAATTCAAAAGAATTTATTAAAACTAACTTTTTAATGCAAGCATTATTAAATTTATGTTTCTGTAATAACTGAAAAAATGATAAATTTGTATGCTCATTATGCTCGAAGCAAAAAATTCTGATAAATCACCATTACTGACATTTCTTTTAAAAACGTAACTCTGGTAACAAAACCAAAATATATAATACTTTTAAACCATTAATTTTGTAACTTTTCCTTTCATATGGTAACGATTTACCGACAATTCTGGCTCTCAAAATTTTAATTCTTATTGCCAAACACTTTGTAAAAAATACAAAACTGAAAAGTAAATTTAACAAAATAAATGGTTTTCACGCCATGCGCTAAGAAATCTTGATAAAATACTAAAATTCGCCACATTTACAAAATGTTATTAAATATTATATTTTATGTTTAATTTAACCAAAATCATTACCAAAGGAAGTAGAAAAGAACTTAACTTTCTGGTGTGTTCCCATTGAGCCAGAAAAACGGTAAATTTAACTATATTCTGGTAGTTTTGACCATTCTCAATGTGATATAACATCAACAAATAGTTAGTATTTCTCTGTAATATACTACTAGAGCTGTACCTAGAACTCTACCTAGTAATCTGCAATATACTAGGTAGAGAACTTTGGTGGTTAGTGCGAATTCGTAAATGGCTTTTCAAGTGCGACGTATTACCTTAAATGAAATTAAAAATTATAAAATATGAAAGTAACTTTTATTAAAATCTATGAAATATTATTTACAAGTAATCCCGTGCACTATAAAAAATTTCAGAAACTAATTTTAACTCAGCAAAAATGTTTCCGAAAATTTCAGAAGACTTCATTTAATATTATGTTTCCGATCAATTGAGAAACATTTCTTTTATCTTCAAAAGTAGAAAACTGAATCGCATTGACTCCAATTCAGTTTCAGAGTGCAGCGTAGCACTACAATTATTAAACATTACCTCAGTAGTTTTTAAAGTACGTTAACTTGATGTTATCGTGATCTACTTTTTGATTGATGGCGGTTAGCATTGTCGGTAACCTAGCCCCACATGAGTGACCCACATGCTTACTTCAATTTAAGCACGCCTAGATACGTCTGCATTCTCCTCTTCGCGGTGTTGCTGTTCAGTCTTGATCACACGCAACGGGAACCTGTACACACTCAACTGCTAATTGCAACACAGAAACGACCATGTCCACAGCCGTGATCCCAATACAGCTCTCACGACCTGCACCAGAAAGTGATCTTAATACAGCTCTTCCGGTCTCTCGCAAAACAACAAGGATTCAACTAGTGGTATCCATTCATCTAATTCTATCACATATAAAATTCTGGTGGGAGAGTAATGTAGCGTATACGTTTATCTTCGCTTACAACTGCGAGCAGCTTTGTGTACCTCGTAAAGGCTAAATCCACTCTTTTAGGTGAAAGAACTCGACTACCAACCCGAAATGAAGAGACTAATGCAACGTAACTACCACTACAATTATTAAATTTTAATTTACTAGTATATAACATACGTTATCTCAATATTAAGGAGTGTACCAGAAATGTAACGTAGCTACCACTACAACTATTCAATTTCCATACATTATAAGATATGTTAACTTGATGTTATCTTAAATTACATTTTGATGGATGGCAATTAACATTGATGGTAGCCCAGTACCACAAGAGTCTTGTATTCAGAAGCGTTTCCTGATTTTTTTTTGCACTCTGTAAAGACTGAAGCAGATAATAAATCGTTCTCACACTTCGAAAAAAAAACGGTATATTTATCCCAAAAAATAACGTACAGTGCACAAAAAACGGAACACCCTGAATAATTTTTGATCTAGTGATCAGATTTTCAGGTACTAGGACCTCATCTTAATCCTTTAAAGAAACTAAAAACACTAAACTTAATTGCACGACAGCCCGTGGAGGGCCTTAAGGCGAACCCAAATTATTGACACCATATTCTCCAATCATAATCAAATATCCCAATCAGTCGAAAAAAAGGTACACAGAAAAAATTATGAATATGGTAAATACTAGATTATTAGAAAGTTACTAGAATATGGTAAATTATCAAATTACCAGAATATAGTGAAATTTACAGGGTTTCCTGCTCTTTGGGAAAACCAAATAACTTGGTAATTTTTATCTAAGCTCTTTGGTATTTTTGGTAAAATTAACGATGAAACATAGTTTTATCACGTGTAGTAAAATTTAATTTCGATGTATTTATGCACAGAAAGTACGTTTTTGTGTCTGATTTGTAACTTAAAATATAGTCAGCTCTCATTAGTCTAATTAGGTCAGTATATTTGATGTCAAGCCTTCTAGTCATGAAGAATGAGTCCTATTACCAGAAAATCCGATCCTTAGACCAAAAGTTATTCAAAATGTTCCAGTTTTTTTGTCGCACCTTTCGTAAAAAGTAGTATTAGAACTGGAGAAAAATGAAGGTAGTAAAGACGTGCGAAGCAATATTTTTGAAAAAAAAAACCTTTCTAAGCAATGTAATATATATTTCAAATAAATTCTATAAATAACTTAAAAATGTACTTAAATGATATAGTATTTTACATAAAACATTTCTTAGAAACATCGATATTTTTTTCTTACGCATTATATTTTATTGAACAATTGGATCAACTAAAGTATCTAACAAAATTTCAAAATGGGAGTCATGCTGAAAGTTAGTGACTTTTGAAAATAACGAGAAAAAATTTAGATAAAATGTAAAATCACTTCAGTAATAACAATATTTAAAAAAATTTACTTTTGCATATCATACATCATTATAACAAGATTGACTTTCAAAGAACTGCAAAACTTTCCAGTAAAAAAGCTCGACAAAAGAAAGATTTTTTTGTATCCAGAAAAAGTTTTATTCCAAATCTTTTGTTAAAAATGTACGTTCAGTAGAAGGGAATGGCAATTTTTAAAGAAATAATAAAGACAGGAGAATAGAGCTTGAAAAATATACTTTTTTCCAAACTATCGGAAAAATACCTTTATAGAGCAGACATTTCACAGATTAAAAGAAAACTTCTTTAAAGGACTAAAGAAATACTTAAAAAAAATTTAACTTTATTTTTAAGATAAAAGGGTTTTTTTCTCGAAGTATATGATTTTAAATCCCAAACTTTGAAGTGCATAAAACTTTGTATAGGAAATATTTGTCACCTTCGCAAAAATGTAGAAATTTTATTAGTATTGTCAAAACCGAAAGAATAAAATAAATCGAAAACTGATATCATTAATTAATCATGAACGTGACAGATATTTTTGCCTGTTTCCAGTTTTTTTTAATTATTAATTGTTTAAAATCTATATTTATAATGATAAATTTCTGTCTCTGTGTGTAGGTGTGTCCTTTATAGACCCCTAAACCATCCAACCGAAATCGATGAAATTTGGCATATGGATAGTTTGAAGTACGAGGAAGGACACTATTCGAGCGAGATTATCGAAAAACGGAACAGAATTTTCTGATTGGTTAAGCTCTTACCATTGTTTTACATTTAACTATAGACGATTCAATTCTTCACATATTTTAAAGATAACATCAGGAATAATAACTAGTTTATAGCTCTATTTATTCAGACAAATAGTTTTTAGCAAGTATTTAAATATTTAATTATTTTATATCCGCTATGTCAAATAAATTCAATGAACAACATTAAGTGGTAGCACTTAGGTCCACACTAACAAATTTATGCTTTTAAAAATAAGAGCCCAAGAATTATTAATTATTAAAAATGTCTTATCCCTTGCTCTTATTAATGTTCTCTATTCGCGATCGCAACGCTCGAGTACGCCGTCTAGCGGGAGCCTGTAAATATCGGACATTAATTTATCACGTTTTCATTTAGTTCCATCAAAGTCATTGACTGAATCAGACGCCATTTTTTAGCAGCAAATAAGAAACAAAATTTCCCTAAGGAAAAGGCCGAAGAACTTGAAAAAAATCTCCAGAATATTAGTAAATCTTTCAGGAACAGAACACGCCAAACATTTGAAGAAAAAGTCCTCAATAATTTTTTATTTCTATTATCAACAAACTTGCAACTGGATGACTTCCGATTTCGGATACTGTTACAGATGTGTGTATAAAGATAAAATGCATTTCTTCTGTCTTCAATTCATTACGAATTAAAGTGAAGTCAACATTGCTTTCGTCATTCCAGTGAATAAATATGAATTCAGAACATACAGAATTGTAATAGTTATAGCATATTCTTCTTCGTTATAGAATAGTATATATTTCTGTATCCATATAATTCGGAAAACAACAATAAAAAATTATCCAAGTTACTTGAAATAGTGCCATTTGTGCTGATTCTTAATTAATTTAAATCGTTTTCTTGGTAAGTTCGTTTTAATTTTGAAAGAATAAGTTCAACTAGAATTCAGCTATTCTGTTTTTAGCTACATATTCAAATTCATATCAATTATAAAATTTTGCTGTGTAGTATGTTATCTAAAAGTAATGAAGGTTTAAACTATGTATCTATTATTTGAGAATAAAGTTTTCAAACAAGGAACTTATCATTTTGGAATTCTCCGGGAATCATAAATCAGGTAAGTGCAATTATTTTTACAATAAAAAATTTGCTTGTAAATATTTTTTTTTTCATTTGATGATGGTTCTCTACAGAATGGTTTTTTACGTCTGATTAAGAACTATAAGAATAATAAAAAAGGAAACAATATGAAAGTTTTTATTTCAATGTTAATAATTCTTAAAATCGTTTTTTTTATCCTAAGAATTCTTTATTTTCCGTTTTTTAGTTTATTATTTTTTGATAAAAATTGTTCTCAAAATACTTTTGAAAAATTAAATGGTATAACATTATGTGTTTATGTATACTTCTTGTATATTCCAATGTTTGAAGTAATATGATTCAGAAAAGTATGGAATAAAAATTCGGTACTTACGACGTATTAACGCCACCGCCGCTACAGATTTGGCGGTTTTTAAGTGCCGCCAATCTACACTTAAAATTTTTGCGACAGTTCATAAAATAAAACACTTTATTTAAAATCAAAATAGTTAATTGGATTTCGGTGGAAAATGAGCCGATATAGAGTTTAGCATAGATTCAAAACAATAATCATATCGCCATATGAACTCTGATGAATAAGATTCCAAATGAAATAACATTTCCAAAACGTACGTTTGCCAAGATAAAGTTTTATGTTGTGGGAATTGGTACATTTTCGTTTTTTCGGTAAAATATTTCCCTCCTGAAAAAATAAAATTGCATCTTGTTTTGTTTTTGGCAAATCCCAAAGACGAATATTCGTAGCACTAAAAATGGCGACAAAAAAGAATTGTTTTTTTTTTTTTTTGTTTTTGTTTCGTCAGCATTCTTTATTTTACGTTTCTTAGTTTCTAAATAATGATTTTTATTGAAACTTGAAATTTTTTGATAAAAATTGTTGTCAAAAAACGTTGTTTACAAAATTAAATTTCATAAAATTATGAGGCTCATGTATACTTTTTGTTCATTTTATTTTTTGAACTAATATGATTCTTAAAACTATAGAATGTAAAGTTTAAATGGCCCTTTCATGTTATATCATTAAATTTAGTAATACTATTTCTCGGGCATTAGGTTTTAACTCTTATAAGAATATACATATTTTTTTCCGTTAATGTACAAATATTTTTCCGATGTGTTTTGGATATTCCTTCTCTAATAAAAAGAGATACCATTTTGTTTTCGGTTGTACAAGAAAGAAGATCAAGCATTTTTCTTTTTTAAATTTAATAAGCCACATTAAAGAAGGAACGTTGCAATGCTACACGCTACATTAACGACGTCTCCAGAGTAACTGAATGACGGTTCATATGGAAATCGCAGGTAAGCGTCTCATACAACAACGCCCCCTATAGTTCGTTGCGATCGCGAATTAAAAATGTCCCTTATTAAAAATGTCTGATACCACGCGCTTTTTTTTATTTATAATAATTCTTTTAAAATGCGTTTGTATATAAAAAAAATTTTATTTAAAATCAACTGTAATAAAAAAAATATTTATGTATTTAAATGCAAAATTAATGGGAATGTGGTTAATAAACAAGCAAAAAATGAACAAATAGATAAAACTATAATAGGATACCTGCAAATGACGTAGTGTGGGTGTCTCGATCCTGATTGGTTGTTGAAACGTGACATCTGTTTACGTTACTAAATGTTTATTCCATTCTATTTCGAGTAAGCCAAGGCCGTCAAAATCAATTCTTTTAAGTGAAACATTCTATATCCTTACTCATAGATTCATTCACAAAGATTTCAATTATTTCTCTAAATATTTCTTACTTAACACAAAGACAGGCATGAAGTCATGTAGAACATAAACAAACTAATTATGCATTGAAATTGTCAGGCACACAAAAACAAAAATATATCATGGTTACAATAAAATACATAAGCAAATGATAAACCTAAATTAAGTAAAAGACGTAGAAGAGAAAGAATTTTATTGTATGTACAGTCCGCTAAAAAAAAAACGAATCACCCTGAATAACTTTCGTTCTAATGATCGGATTTTCACGAACTAAGTGTCAATCTTAATGGTTCCTGGGGGTGACCTCAAATATGCTAATTAATTAGTGCTAACTATTAATTAATATACGAAATCAGACACAAAAACGTACTTTCTCTGAATAAACATATATTTTTTTTTTTGCATATTTGGAATCTGGACACTTGAATTAGGGGGGGGTAGACAAAATTTTAAAAAAATTGGATCGTAAATTGGGTCGCAATAAAGGTTTATATATTTGGCGATAGTTCAGAAAACCGCCAAAAAAAGTCGCCTGCACAAATGAATATTTTAAGATAACCCATTGACTAATTCAAAAGAGGAACGCTTAATTTTACTAGGTTGCTAGGCAACCATGCTATGACTGTAAAAAAATTGAAATAATGTTTCGTGATTGCTCAGAGAGGTTAAATTCATTGTTAATACAAAATATCTCGAAGTTTCTAGGCAATGGACAATTTTTAAGCTGATTTCTGTCTAAAAAGCAAAAAAAAAATTATTTTAATGTCTGTTGAAAAAAAAATTGAATCGATTTATAAATTATTTATGATTTTCTAAGTTTTTAGAATTTAAATACATGAATTTTTAATCTGATATTGTTTAGAGTATGCTGTTTTTGCTAAATTTATTCGAGGATTTCATACTAAAATCAAATTAACATAACTTATTACAGCTATATACAAAATTTTAGGGATAATCATTTTTACAGCTTTAATCGAGTCTACTAGGCAAGAAAGTTTGAAGGAAAAAAAGTGCTTGAAAAATAAAATTTAGATTGTATAGTAATTATAATGCACATTCACAAGGTTTTCTGTAATTTACGATATTTCGTTTTTCTATAACTCAAGGAATTGCTGAATGTTTAGTGGCATTTTAAAGACATTGAAAAATGTTTAAGAATAAGATATTGAAATAATATGCTGCATATTGTATGATTCGTTGTTTATAAAATCGATTCATTCTGCTAGATATTTAGGTTACATGGTTTTCTTTGGATAAAGATGATTAGCAAATAGCATCCTCGTGTTTCGATGCATTCTGAAACTTACGTTCGCAAATTCACCATACAATGTCGCACAGCATATTCTTCAATTACGATAAGCTACATTTACCACCAAATACTGCTACTATGATTATTTATGTTTTCTTATATATATATCTGATACTCTCCTTTTAAACAGAGCTAGTAAGATCCTTAAGATACTGAAATGGGGCCCAAAAACTTAAAAGATAAAATATTTTATTTCATTAACTCAAAGTATCCGGTCTCAAAATTTTAATTTTTCAGTTAAATATAACTTTTACAATATTGATGCTCTTACGTTTTTAAAGACCACATGAATCCCGTTAAAATATTAAAATGCATATGTTTACTTTAACGAGTGTAAAATCCTTATCAAAATAATGATCAAGATCCAAATGTAAAACAGTATAATTGACGATAAAAACTCAACTGGCTTCAAAACATATGAAGAGGGAAGTAAAAGTCGACATGCTTCGAGCGTTCAAATAAAATCGCCCATTCTCAAGACTTGTCAGGCTTGAATAACTTGTGACTTTCATTATTGGACTCTCAAAACATGTCTACTTTTATTATCATCTATTATTTTTTTAAATCAATGAGATTTTCATATTTTCGATTTAGTTTCTTGGGATTATCCATTTAGTTACACAACATATTAAACTATTTCGCTCGATATTAAAATAAGTTTTGAAAAGTATTTTTTATGTATCGATGCCAAAGTTTATTCTACATATATTTTAGGGTATGCTTTCGGAGTATCTTGATCGAAATTATTTTTACACCTTTATTTGCTTAAAATTATTAAATAATTTGCTTAAAACAAATTATTCAAGCTACATGATTTAATGCATTTATAGTATAATAGTAAACGGGGCATCCATCGCATATTCTTAACCTTAATACCGGTATCATTAAATAAATGGAATAAGCTTAGATAAATAATAAAAGCTAATTTTTTCCTCGTTTTAATTTTCAAGGAATAATATGTTTCGATCAAACAAATTTCATTCTGGAAATAGTGAAATTATTGAGTAGGTCCCTTGGAGCAATATCATTCTTATCCTCTTTTGACGAAATATAGGAAAAATTAGCTTTCACAGTATCTGTAAAAAGTATGTTAGCCTTCCTGCCACTGTTTTTTTTATTTATTTTTTTATTAAAATAAGTTCGGAAATTGCGTATTTTTTATAGCATTTTTTTAAAATCAGATGACTCTAAAATTGGCACGGCTTCAGAACCTTTTTACAAATTTTAGTAATATTATGTTTCAAAATTATGTTAAAAGTACAAAAAACAACTTCTAACCAGTGAAGAAACGGGCATGTTTCTTCACTGGTTTCTTTACTGTTCAAAATTATAAGGATTTATATTCTTAAGTACCTAGGAAAGAAAAAGTACCTCCATTGGTAATTTTTCCTTACTGAAGAATTCTTTGAGATATTACAGAATCAGTCCCTGCTATATATTTCATTGGAGAAAACGATTCATGAAATGAAACAATGACAGCAGCAACATTTTACAATTATATTGCAAATGCTTCTACCCATGACTAATTAAAAATGCTATCAAATTCCCTATTTTGCTTGTTTTGAACAGGTATAAATCTCATATCAATTTGAGACAGAGCAAGTAATGTTCATCAAAACAGATTTTCTGGTTTAGTTTTCTACCTAATTCTGGGAAATATCCCGGTAGATCTTAAAAGAGTTGTAAAGCAATATGTCGAGAAAATTTTACATCCATTTTTAAATAAGATTTTGAGGCATCAACTGATGAAGTTAAAATGCTTTTATGAAATGCGATATTCTTCCATTCGATGTAAAAACGTTGACTTTAACAAATGCATGCAAAACAGATACCAAGAGTTAATGAGCAAGACAACTTATCAACAAAATACATGCTTCGAGAGTAACCCTACAGATGCACTATTCCTTCAGAAGCTTGAGAAGGAAATCTCACAAGTTATGTTGCAAATTTTTAAAGGAACATTGACGACAGAAAAGTTTAATCTCCCAAATATCCAATAGCCTGTGCTTTTCTCAATATTGAAGAATTTATTTCAAAAAGAACATTCGGTTAATCAAATTTTGGCACTGAAGATGAAACAACTAACATTGATAATAAATGCATCTTGAAAACTGATTTTGAGATAAGTCCTCTTGAAGCATTGTTAGTTGCAAAAAAAATTGGTTCCATAAGGAAATGGTAAGTACTGCTAGTGGGTCACTAGATATAAGTCAATGAGAGATGGATTTTACTCAAACTTCGAAACACCTTTTTCTCATTTATTATCCAGTGAGGAATTCTCGAAATGGTACTGGAAAATCAAAAGAAATTTCGAAGATACATTAACATTGACCAGAAATTTGGAAAAAAGAGGAAGGTTAAATCAAAAGAAAAAAATTACTTTTTTGCATTAACTTCAGAAAAACAACGAAAATTTAAAGAGATTGAAAGAGTTGAAAAAAAAGTTAAGACAGAAAATATGACGAAGAGAAAAAAAATACTTAAAAAGATTGAAAAATAGCTTAAAAAAATATGGGAAAAAGAGTATACAAAGAAGTGATCTAATTATAATAATAATAAAAACATCATCGGATTACGCAATGATAAACATTCATAATTTAGAACAGACTATTAAACTGTGAAAAAAAATTTAAATTTTTTTTTTAAATTATATATTTAAACATATTTTACATTCCATTCCATGATTGAAAAAAAGTAACATTTTCTACGTTAACTGTGATTATATGTTGTAATTCCAAAAAAAATCCTGTTTTTGCACATTTGTGTGGCCTATGGGTTCCTAACGAGCATCAAACATTCTCTAAATTAAGTGTTCATTCACTGGAAAATTTAGTGTTTATTGACTGGTAAGAACTGTTCCTTCACTTGGTTATCTTACTACTTATTATTTAAACCACCAAAAGCTTAAAACAATATTATGTAAGTTATCAAAATTTTTTTTGAATAATTTGTATTTAATAACAAATATGTCGACACCCTCATTTAGCTAAAATTACAAATTTTGAAATTTTTATGATTTTTTCTTAAAGGCAAGCTAAGCTTAAGTGTTCCTTCATTCGTTAATTTACCCTATAAGATGTTGAGAAATTTGCGATGTTGTGAGAGATGCTTAAAAATGCTGACTACGTATTTTTATTAATATTTATAAAATATATATTCAGGAAATTGATAAATATATTATTCCAAATCTATGCATACGTATGTATATTATTGAAATTGTATCAGTTATTGAAAAACAAAATAAAAAAAATAAAAAATAATCACATTAAATAAGCACAATCTGGTGTATAATCATATTATATCAGAAGATCATATCATATCCTATTTTATAAAACTAGACATTCCTTGAATAAAGTGTTTTTTATTCAAAATGTTTTATTCAAATTTCTTTACTAAATTGCAAATAAATTATTAAGCGACTAAAAAGGAAAAATTTTATTTTATAGTTAGAAATCTTATTCTATAATACGAGGAATGGTTGCCAAGTCGAAAATCGCCCCAGAATTAATAAACTCCGGTAAACTTGGGGGTCTGGGGTTTTTGGCCACGAGGAATCGATTGGCGCCGGTTTTGAAGCGCTACGGTCGAGCAGTTCGGAGCTACAGATAGGATATTTTCAAACTTTATTAGTTCGCCATAATGGCTATAGATACTTTTCTCCACTCTTATAAATGTATGCTAAAGCGAACCTTACAATTGAAATATTAATTTTCGACAACTTAAACCAATAATATACGAAGGAATTAATAATTTAATTGTAAGGTTCGCATTAGTTTACATTTATCAAAGTGGAGAAAAGTTTAACTTTTGTGTTAAAATCACCGTCAACAAAGTCCGACATTTCAACATTCATCAGATTTCAAGCTACATTTTCAACATGCAGAACGCACCTCTACATGAAATTCTTCAAGGAGCCGGAATTTTGGAACAACAAGCGATCAACTCAATTCTACCCGCAAATGGACAACTAGAAGATACCGTCATTGTCAGAATGCTTCTCCATTACGCCGAACAAGCTTACCCGACCGTCAAAGTTGCCGTACTTCACCCTGAATTTGTCGCACGCTTCTACGTTACAACAGCGGATGGCGCTTATGAAGGAATGGCTCTTCTAAACGATATCAGCGACCAGAACAAGGCTTCCAACTATCTATACGGCGTTCAACAAGGATTCGACGTGCTACTCATTCCCATTCACAAGAGAGCTCAAATGGATAGAGGCGAGCACTGGATGCTAGGAATTTACGAAGCAAGCTATGGAGAACGTCAACTATTAGTCTGCGATCCAGTCGACAACCCGCTGCCCATCGATACTGTTTTGAGAAAAATACTGCGACACGTTTTGAATACCGTTGTTACGAATGAAAAGCTGAAAGGATGCATCGTGAAACCTCGCAACGCTTACAACCACCAAGATGACGCGTCTTCCTGTGGATTTTACATCGTCTTTTATGCTCGACAATACCTCTCTTATCGACGCCTTTTCCTGGACAAGAATTTTCAAGAAGCGGATGAACGGAAGCAAATTTACGAATTCGTTGTGAACAGTGACCAATTGAACATGTCGGGACCATCTGAAGCCGCATCTTTCACATCTTCGACCAATATGCACGCTTTGAATATCCAAGACCCGATGATAACGCCGTTGCGCCCGACGAGAGCAGTCAAGCAGCGTAGCAAGGAACGAATGTCGGATATATTGATGGAACTCAATGCATCTCAACGAGTAAAATACCGCGATTATGAAAGACGCAGACGAAAAAACGAAGCAATGAGGGGCCGCAACATTCGCCTAGAGGAACAACGCCGCCGTAATGAAAGACTCCGTAGAGCTGCGAAATCTCGGCCTGCGTCAACCTACAAAAATGCTGCAACTTCCGACGTGGAATATCAAAGTCTTGGTCCATTTAACGTCGCTTGCATCCACGATGGCGCTTTGCATTTCCCAGAAGAAAGAGTGAAGAACAAATTACACGTAGATTCATTTGGCGACTGCTGCTTACAAGGAAGAATCAAACTACCAATGCCCGAATTTCCAAACGAATTAGCGCTTCTATTTGCACGACAACACCGCCTATCGGAAGAGTTCCACAGAAGGATCCGCAACATCGACGCCTGCTTTGCACTTGCCTCATTCAAAGTCGACGACGACAGAACCGTCAATCAACATGGAATCTGCGCGTTTATCGCCGGAGGTCAAGTCCATCACAAGATCAACCTGGCAACGTGCTCGACTCAAGACCCGCAAGGTGGATTTGAACAACCGAAGTTTGCCCAAATGTACTTCATGGACCCGGACGAGGCTACAGCTGCGCGATCTGAGCTCAACCGAGAGTTAAGCCAAGAACTATTGCAACTACTCGAGGAGATCATGCGCTTTAACAACCTGTTCGCCCAATCGTTTATGGTGATGAGAGAAGTGATCGAAGAAACCAACCAACGCGCAATCGCAGCCGGAGTACAACCGCCCAATGTCCACCTCGTCTTTACAAACCGTGAAGGCGACGATCCTCGACGATTCAACGCACCAGTTGTAAACAAAATAGCCGCAGTCTTGACTCTCAACGTCGATCAAAGCATCCCAGAGAATGAAATGATCATGCGAGAACGCGGGAAAAAAATCACGCAGCTAAGCAACATCGATGGTCGCGTCGAGCCTTTTACCTACCCGCTTTTCTACCCTAGAGGAACTTTTGGATTCTATGTTGGAATGCCGCTGCACACTCCTTATCCATCAAGAAATCATGTTACACGCGCAGAATTAGCCTGTTACCGACTCGCCTACCGTCCGAATTATGCCAAGCCACTCCCGATCGATTGCACAAATGCAGGAATAGATCAACGATTGGTCGAGTTTAATGCACTTCACTTTGGCGGACGCTTACTCCAGCAATACGTGGTCGACACCTACATTCGCGTCGAAAGAGATCGCATACAGTGGATAAAGAGCCATCAGCGTGAAATTCAAGCCGAGAAATATGACGGAGTTCACAACATGCTCAGAAGCTTGGCTGCGCAAAAAGATGCTGCAATTGGCGAAACAACCATCTTACCGTCATTTTTTCCCGAATCAACGCGCTGGTACACCGAGAATTTCGAAGACTCCATGGCATTAGTGCGAAGATTTGGATCGCCCGAATTTTTTATCACCGTTACCTGCAATCTGCAGTGGCCAGAACTCCTGTCAGCGATACGCAATGAATTCAACGCCGCAATTCCGGAAAGACTGTTGGCTCTAACCCGTCCAGACATCGTTGCAAGAGTCGCACGTCTCAAGTTCCGCCAAATAGTCGAAGGCATCATGACGCATCAAATCTTTGGAAGAGCATCCGCGTACGTCTTCACCATCGAGTTCCAAAAGCGAGGTTTACCGCACATGCACCTATTAGTGATTATGTCGCCAGCGGACAAGATTCACAGCGCTGACCAACTTGACGATTTTATCTCGGCTGAAATTCCAGAAGATGATCCGGAACTCAAGGAACTGATCTCGAAATGGATGATCCATAACCCGTGTGGTGATATGAACCCAAGCGCTCCGTGCATGGTCAGCAAACATGGAAGAGACCAGTGCAGATGGGGATTTCCAATGGAACATCAAGACATGACATCGCTGGTGGACGATGAAAAGCCGAGGTATCGCCGACGCTACAATCCGTTGTTGGATCCAATGAACCCAGAATTCTCGCATGAGCAAGCCATCTACAGGAAAGACTGTAACGGCCAGCGCGTCACCACAGACAACCGCCACGTCGTCCCGTACAACGCCTACCTGCTCAAGAAGTATCAATGCCACATCAATGTCGAATTCGTCGGCAGCATCGGACCAGTGAAATACCTCTACAAGTACATCTACAAGGGCCATGATTGTGCTACGATAAAGGCCGTCGAATACCAGCAGACGATCATCTACAACGAGCCGGAGAAGTACGTGGAAGCTCGCTATATCTCACCAGTTTAAGCATGTTGGCGCCTATTCAAGGATTTCGAGAGCCAAGCAAAAAGCCACACCGTCATTCGACTTGACATTCACCTACCCGGACAAGATGGCGTTAACTTGGACCAAACGCCAGTTGACCTTGCCGATATTGGACAGAAGGGATCGACCTAAAGGGCTTACTTCCGCCATAACACTGCGCTGAAAGAAGATGAAGCGAACGGAAAGGCAGTCACCTACCACTATTACCATGAAATGCCGGAGCACTACCGATGGATTAGCCAGACGAGCACTTGGCAGAAGAACGTGAATGCTTGCAGCAGAATTGGTCGCGTACATCCAGTCAACTTCGTTTCCCAGCCAGAACTTTTCTTCCTGCGCACGCTTTTGTTCCACGTCAAAGAACCAACGAACTTCAGAGACCTCTACATTGTCGACGGTGTCCAGCACGCAACCTACAAGCAAGCCTGTCTAGCCAGAGGCCTCACATACGACGACCAACAGTACGTAGAAGGACTCCGCGAATCTGCTTCATCGAAAATGCCAAGTGTTATGCGCATACTCTTCGCTCAAATCCTGATACTTGGTGCGCCAGAAAACCCGAAGAGATTATGGGAACTGTTCAAAGAGGACCTCGCGGAAGATTTCATTCGAGAAGAAAGACGCACTGATGGCTCCATAGAAGAAGCGATAAAGCGTGCCTACCGAATCATCGCGCATAAGCTGAACACCGAAGCTACCGAAGGCCGCAACTTCCGATACTGGGTGCAGACGCATGGCATGGAAGACATCGACAACTATGAGCAAGTTTTGGAACACGATATGATCGACGTCGACGAATCAACAGCAATCGGAGACCGCATGTACCAGCAACTCAACGAAAAGCAGCGTGAAATCGTCGACACCATAATCCAAGCACTTGAAGACCCGACTCCTGCTGCGAAATGCTTCTTCATAGATGTACCAGGAGGAACCGGGAAGACATTCGTCTACAGCACGCTGTATCGCATCGTTACCGGAAGGCTTAAGAAAGTGAAATGCATGGCTTACACCAGGATAGCAGCGATTCTTCTACTGAGTGGTCAAACAACGCACCGAACCTTTGGCTTGAAAGTCCCGCTTACATCCGACTCAAGATCATCCATCAAACCAGGATCACCGAAGGCGAACGCACTCAAAGGAGCCCACATGTGTCTGATGGACGAAGCTCCGATGATGTCAAAATACGGCTTGCACAACATCGACGAACTCCTACGCGCGATTTGCAACAACATTCCGTTTGGAGGCAAAGTCATGGTGCTTGGTGGCGACTTCCGACAGTGCTGTCCAGTTCAACAACGTGCCAACAAAAGCGAAATACTCGACCTTTTGATCAAGAGAAGCCATCTGTGGCAACACTTCAAGACTTATTCGCTCGAAAAGAACATGCGCGTTGATCCCGAAGAAGAAGAATTCGCGAAATACCTGCTAAAGGTCGGCGACGGGGAACTCGAAGTGAATGAACTCGGCGAAATAGAAGTCCCAGAAGAAATTTGGTCTGGTGGTAACCTCATCGATGAAATCTTCGGACCATGCCTCAGAAGTGGGAACTACGAAGCAATGAAGAATCGCGCTATTCTTGCACCATTGGCAGATTATCGCTATGCTTCCAGGCGAAGAGAAGACATACACAAGTTTCGACTCGGTAAAGGATCAACATGAAGGGGGAATTCAATTCGCGCCTGAATTCCTGAACTCGATCAACATCGCCGACTTACTTCCACACAATCTGAAGCTCAAGAAGAACGCCATCATCATGCTTCTCCGAAACTTGGACGTCTCTGAAGGAATGTGCAACGGAACACGATTGATTGTCACCGAACTTTGCAACAACATCATCAAGGCTAAGATCATCACCGGTGAACACGCAGGCCGACAAGTACACTTTCCAAGGATCACGCTCGACTCCAGCAAATCACAGCTTGGCGCAACTATGCAACGGCACCAATTCCCAGTTACTCCAGCATTCGCCATTACGATACACAAGTCACAAGGCCAAACATTCGAATTCGTCGGCGTGCTTCTCCTCGCGACGGTCTTCGTGCACGGAATGCTCTACCTCGCGTTTTCAAGAGTCAAGCGTCAAAGTGCGTTGAAGGTCTTGCTGCCTCCTGAGAATCCAACCCACACCCGAAACGTCGTATGGAAGGAAGTCCTGAACAAGAGAAACTCACCAGCCGCACCTGCCTCTCCGACAAGAAACTACCTGGACAACATGGAAGACTTCGCAATCGATGATTAATGTTTATTATGTTTATGCTGTTATAGGTTTATAATATGCTTCTTATGTATGTATATATGTTTGGTTTTTCTAAATAAATTTGTCAAAAATATTGAACTTCAACACACTTCAATCTTTACACTGCTCACTTTGTACCATTTCTTTAATTGTATAATTTTTTGTTATCAATTACATTTTATTTCCTATGACTTTTCAAACTTTACCTTTGTATAGAATAGTTCCCTTTCCAAACTTTGCTTAGATAGTTTACAATGGTGCACTTTAACCGGTTATCTTTTCACCAATGGTTTCACAAATTTTCTTATGGCATGTATTGTTTTGATAAATCACAATTGAAAATTTAAATCTTCGAGTTAGCTTCGATACCTGTTTTCTCCGAGCGGAGCTCGGTCACCCGCTGGTAAATAAAAATAAGAAGATTAGCAAACGATTATTAGCGAAAAAAATATGAATGAAATTTTACATTACGCGCGCGAAGTCAAGTTCCTCGCAAGTTTATCACATTTTAAAATTAATCACCTCATTTAATCATTTCTTTATTGTCGCCAAATTATTTTTTTAAAAATAATTAATTTTAACTTTTCTCAGCTTCTAATAAATAAAAACAGTTGAAACTTTAGATTTTTTAATTGAATAATATGTAGATTAATATGGTATAAAAAAATGCATACCTTATAATTCAAACTTTTTTCATCCTCAATTTAATTAAATAATAAAAAATAATTAATAATTATTAAAAATTATTTTTTTCATGAAATTATCTTTGGGTAAATGAGTTTTATGAGTTGGTGCAATTTTCTTTAAATTGCTTTATTAGTTTTGAAAATATGACTAAAAACGTAAAAAGTGAAATTAACATTAAGGGGTACGAACTTTGGATCGCTCTCCTGACCAAACTATTGGGACCATATTTCCCAGATTGCGGCTACCCCCTATATTTTGAAGGCTAAGAATCCGAATATGTAAAAAAAAAAAATGTATGTTTATTCAGAGAAAGTACGTTTTTGTGTCCGATTTCGTAACTTAATTACTAGTTAGCACTAATTAATTAGCATATTTGAGGTCACCCCTAGGAACCATTAAGATTGACACTTAGTTCGTGAAAATCCGATCATTAGAACGAAAGTTATTCAGGGTGATTCGTTTTTTTTTTTTTTTTTTTTTTGCGGACTGTACAATGTGGGTAGCATTGCGCATCGATCACCCTTACTTCCAAGACAAGCTATTACCCACCAGGTATCACCGTTACCCGAATGCACCAAAATATTATAGTCACGGAGACACATTTGTGAAATCACATGTTACTTTTGGGACATTGATGCGTGAGACTTAAAAGGTTACTCCGCCTTTGGTGACGTCCTCCAGATGTCAACATGAGACCACAATGAGGGAACTAATTTTTGCAGTGAAGTCACCGAATGACAAGAATGTTACATATTCAGCCTCAGCTTAGTTACACAGTGATCTTAACCTTTTCCGGGGGCTGTGACAGCAGTTGTCACATCTGATCATGGGGTCCTGTGGTGGGCATGTGACACTTTCAGCGTAAGAATAGGGGAAAAAATCTCCTCAGTTAAGAGACAGGATCAAGTTACAGCGGGACGTGTTTTATTGTTTTAGTGTTTACGAGAGGTCTCACCTTTTTAAGTTAAGGGGAGAAAAGTTTCCTTACATATCCCACCTACCTTCAAACATCTATTCCAAGTTTGGGTACTTGGCCGTTTCTTACGTCTTTTTTAGTCAGTTTCATTGTTGCTATTCTTTTGTACAAATTTTTTCGTTCTAGTTGTGAGTTATATTTTGAACAAATTGATTTCGTTATTACAAATATAATTTAACGAATATTTTCAATTGTATATAAAAAAAATATGGAATAATCAGAATCGAAAAGCGTTATTTTAACTGAATTAAATTAAATTGAAATAAAATATCAAAGCAATATATTTTACATAAACTCAAATAAATAGTTTTTTTTTTTAGGTTATATTTTAAATTCGTGTTATAAATATAGTTATTGGAATTTTAAAATTATTATTATAATTCCTGCAGTTTAAAAAAAATGTTCTTACATGATTTTAAATAAATATCTGCATTTCCGAAGAAAAATATATATACTTAATACTACGCAGGAGTATTTATTCATACTTTAGGATTAATAAATATTTTAAATGTCACATTTATAAATATATAATTTATAATTACTAATGTATTTTCTATGTTTAAGAAATTGAAATCATAAACGCTATTTTTGACTTTTTTTTACAAACCCTTCTTCCTTTGGTGGCAATTTTCATGTTTCTTTTCCTCATTCTACACACAGTTCAACTTTTAGTTACAGGTTCTAGAAATTCTTTTAATATCTCAGTTTTCATCAGCACTCATCAAAGGTGATCATTTTTATCAAAATATTCACTTTTCGTGATTTCATTGTCATTTCAGTTTTAAATTTAACCAACAATCCTAAAGCCACCATCTTTAAGGCTTCTGGATAGTTTAAAACGTGATTAATCTTTTTTTACCAATTATAATAAATTACGACGAAATAATTAAACTTTATCCACAATTAACAATAAGCTAATAACATTTATTGGAACAAAGCAGTATAATATAGAAGCAATTTACGCTTACAGCGCATTCGACAAAAGTTAAAGAATTTTAATCTTCAAAAATTTCTTTTGCAGATGACTAGGTTTATGATGAGAGCATTAACTGCAACATTCAGTTGTTGCCAAGCAAATAAAAAAAAATAATAAAATGAAATAAAAGAAAAACGCTTGGTCTTAAATCGTCTGCCATTTGGTATGTTTCTTCCTTTTATGATGTTTCCCTAATCGTGATCGCAACTCTTGACTACGCCCTCTACCGGGTAGTATATTTTCAGGCTTTTATATATTAAGTTTTCATTTAGTTCTATCAGAATCATTGGTAGAGTAGGACGCTATTTTCTTAGCAGCAAATAAAAATTTCCCTAAGGAAAAAGCAGAACTTGAAAAAAAAGACCTAGAACATTGGTAAATCTTTCTGAAGCAGAAAGTACCTAACATTTGAAGAACAATTTCTCAATAATTTTTACCTTTTTTTCTACTATCAACAAACTTGCAACCGATAACTTCCAATTTCGTTATCGCATACTGTTACAGATGTGTGTATTACGGTAAAATATTTTTTTTCTTCAGTTCATTACAAATTAAAGTGAAGTCAACATTGCTTACTTCATTCCAATAAATAAATGAGATTTCAGAACATGCGGAACTGTAATAGTTATAGAATATTCTTCTTCTTTATAGAATAGTAAATATTTCTGAATCTATATAATTCGGAAAACAACAATGAAGAATCATCCGAATTACTTGAAATAGTATCATTTGTCTTAATTATTGATAATTTTTTATCGTTTTCCTGGTAAATATTTTTTAATTTAATGAGTAATTTCAACTAGAATTCAGCTATTCTGATTTTAAGTTACATGTTGAAATTCATATCGAGATCTTACAATTATAAAATTTTGTTGTATTGTAAGTCATCTAAAAGTAATGAAGGGATAATCTATGGATATATTATTTGAGAATGAAATTTTCAAATGAAGAATATTTCATTTGGAATTCTCCGGATTTATAAAGCAAGTACGTCTTTATAGTAAAAAATTTACTTGTGATTAATTTTTTTCTCAATTTGATGATAGTTCTCTACAGAATGGTTTTCTACGCCTGATTAAGAACTTTAAGACTAAAAAAAAAGAAAAAAGGAACAATATGGCAGTTTTTTATTTCAATATGAGGAATTTTTAGAATCGTTTTTTTTTTTTATCGTAAGCATTCTTTATTTTATTTTACGTTTTTCTGTTTATAAATAATGATTTTTTATTGAAACTTTAAATTTTTGGATAAAAATTGATGTCAAAAAACTTTTTTACAAGATTAAATGGTATAACATTACGGGCTTCTGTATACTTTTTGCATAATTTTAATAATTTTTAATAATTACTTATGAAGTTTTATTAGTGCAATAATTTTCAACGCTTTCGGCTAGAGTTTCTAATACGCTTACATAATGGTAATTTCCTGCGGTACCAACTAGACAATGTTAGTTTCTAGTTTACTTTAGATGTTGACGTCCGCCCATTATGTACGGTGTTCATATATTATACAAATACTTGTGCAAGACATTTTTAATTCTTTTCGATTATT
Organism: Parasteatoda tepidariorum; assembly: GCF_982258835.1. Taxonomy (NCBI): domain Eukaryota; kingdom Metazoa; phylum Arthropoda; class Arachnida; order Araneae; family Theridiidae; genus Parasteatoda; species Parasteatoda tepidariorum. Next base: position 70,279,273 of record NC_141759.1, read on the forward strand.
TTTACTTTTTTGTTCTTTAAAGCGCTTGATCAAAAACAAACGCATGAGTGTAGGATGTACCGTATACTGGGCAGCGGCCCCTCACCTTAAAAAAACATCAGTGCAGGGATGTCACGAGCAGTGACACTTTACCTTAAAAAACATCAGTTTAGGGTAAACTGGACAATGACAACTTTGACTAATCCGATCATTAATAATATTAAGACAGATCACGAGTAAGTCCCTTGCCGTCAGCCTAACCACTGGAGTTTTTCGTGGTTTCCCTCTCCGTGCAACACAAATGCCGGTTAATTGCATCAAAAAGTCCTCCACGAAGGCAAGTTTCTCCCAATACTTGAGCCGGGAGTTATCTTGTCTTCTGGATTGGATTCAAAATTACAAGACTACGGAGTTGATCATTAGAAGTTATAAGCCCAAAAACTTGGATCGGCTGTTTAACGACGGTTATAAAATAAAATATAAAAAATATAAAATAAAATAAATGTAGTCATAACATTTATGAAAAAACTCGACCTGAGCACATCGTCGAAGATGATGCTTTGTAATCTTGATAAATTTTTCACAAAATTCTCTCATATTATGAAATTATTTAAGCGATACACTTGAAAAAAATTAGGTTTCGGAGTAAAATCTGAAATTTTTAAATTAGCTAGTGCTGCATTGGGGCAAGATACCAAAGAAATGAAGCGACAAATGAAAAAAAAAACTTAAATGCAAGGGTTGTCAGGTTATTGTTCCCCAACATTCAGTCACTCACAATACAAAATCATCACAAACCTATGTTTCTATACTGGTCAAAAACGTCACCTTAGGTAATAAATAGGTACGTTACATTGTTTTTTCTAACAATACTTTGGAGTTACGACATTTTCTGTTTGCAAGTTAAAGATTTAGTCGGAGTTGCGGTGCTAAAACCGCTAAAAAACTAATTTTTGAAAGGAAAAAAAATTTGCAATATGTAGCAATTCATACGAAATTGCGAAATGTATAAAAATCTGAATTTCAAATTTTTTGAAACATCGAAGCTTCTGACTAGTAAAATTGAAAAATAAATCTTTCAGAATATCATGAAAAAAGGGCACCTATGGGAACTGTTGGATTAGTCGATAAATCCAAATGTCTAGCTTTATTGAAAATGTCTGATGTGTCACTTTCCAATAATCCAGAAAATGCCAATAATCCATGACGGAACGATAGATGTCACAGCTGGTTGAAATTCTTTTCTTCTATTTCATAAAACTATTGCCATTCCTATTCAGAAATGTGAGCTGCTCTTAAACTTTTTCAATCCATTATAAGTTAAGCATTAAACTTTTTCAATTCATTCTTAAACTTTTTCAATGTTCATTTCCCCAGAAAGTACACCATCTGTAAATAATTTAATAGAAAAGAAATCATATAAATCTGCTATTTATATGATTTCCCTTTTGTGAATTTATTAAAATTACCTCAGTTTAATATGATATTCAATTTATTCCACAGAAATTACAATTATAAAGGAACCATTTTCATAGAAATACCATCCTTATATTATTAACAGAATATAAAACTTTTAATTATCGCTCTTTCACAAAAAGCAATTAAAAGTTAAGATGTCTATTAAAAGGTTATTTTCTGAAGTTAACGGGCAATTATTCTTTTCCGTTGTTACATTCGAAATCAGAATAAAATGAAAACGCGAGAGATAAAATTGTTTCTACAACAATGGGTAAATAATTATTGTTTAATGCAAATAAAATTGAGAACGAAATGGAAAAAATGTTCAAGAGAAGGCCAGGTCTCATCCCGGACTGTGGTGCTAATGATGATGGTGATAAAAATTGGAAATTATCTCCTAAAAGTGCAATAACTATGGAACAAATTGGAACTTCGAGAATATTTTGCTAATTTTATAATCCAAAAGGGTCCCATCAGCTCCTCAAATGTCAACTCTAGTTGCATTACTGTGGCCTGTAGAGTTACCCGTATGGTAGTTTTCTGTACAAGTTTAATAGTTCATAATTCTCGTACTAGTTATCGAACGTTAATTTTTTTATTCTATCATAATCCCTGCACATTTTTCGGCACACCTTCGCAATTTCAAGTTTCTAAGTTCTATTGTTTCTAATTTGCAAATAAGATGTAACGTTAAATTGAATATCCAACTATTATTTTAAGTTTCAACCAAAGTTTAACGTTAAGTTGAGTATCCAACTTGTGTTTTAAAGTTGCAACCAAAATGTAACGTTAAGTTAACTATATAAAACAGCGGCGACTACGGATATAGAGAAAAACTTGCAGAATAAAAACTTTGATGATGAAAAAGTGTCTTTCAGAAAGTTATGTCTATGAAAAGTTAAAAAGATAAAAAGAACTGTGATAAGGCAAAAAAAAAGTTATGTCCTAAAAAATAAAGTCATTAATCTTTGTCATAACTAAACGAGAAAAATTGCATGATTTATGACTTTTTCAGCACAATTTAAGATCGTAACATAAAAAAATCTTTAATACAAATTAATGATCTCCAACCTTAGCTAATTACATATAGATTACATTAGGGAATATTTTGTTAGCTTTTTATTGTAAAACCAACATAAAGAAAAAAAATTTTTTAAATATTGTTTCATTAAAATTAGTTTGAAACTCTTTTTCAAGCTTAGAGAAAGTGTTACTCGTTTTTTTTCTAATTAAAATTTATCGTTTTTTTTAATTATTGCAAATTCTATTTTTTCTTCATAAAAAAATTTGCATACCAAAAAAATAAAGTGGATCGAAATTTGCTTGTTAAATTAAGAGTAACTGTGTAAAATTAGTGTTTTGAAATGGAATTAAATCATGGAATCATGGAATTAAAAACTAATAAAATTAAAATTTGAAAGAAAGATATAAGAAAATCCTAATTTACTCTTTAGTTTAAACGAAATAAGAAATTTAAAGGTAAGATATGCTTTTATCCGTAGCTATTAATGTAGCTAACATAAATCACTAATTATTATTAATTTCTGAACAGAATGCCTAATTATTATTATCGTGATCAAATAAGCTTTTATGATTGACGTTTCGAGTTTTTAAAAAAAATGAACAAATAATGGAATATCATGTTTTACAGTTAGAGAAATAAATCTTTCTGGGTTCAAAACATGTTATGACCTGATTAAAATACGGATAAAGCATTAATATATTCGTCAAAACATTTTTAAAAAAAGTTGTTACAAATGAAAAAAGTTATCACTTTTTCCTCTTGGCTTTTCAATTGCAAAGTTACACTAATTGCAAATAAATGCACTTAAAATATAATTTCTTATATTCATCAACTACATTCTTTAATTTTATAGCTACCCGTATTTTTAAATTCACTGAAAATATCTTTTCACATAATTTATCATTAAAATATTCGCTACTAAAACTTCTTTTTTCAAATTCACTAAAAGTACCACTTAACAAATTTTCCTGATTCACTTTTCTAAAAATATCACATATGTGATGTGTGGTGCATAGGGGGTAATTAAAACAATGGCTAGCTAACTTTTATTTTATTGTAAACAACATGACTTTAGTTAGCACTCAGAAGAAAATAAGGAACTCTGAAGAAGAAAATGAGGAACTCTGCGTGGCAGGCTTTCTACCGTTCGTTCGCACTCTCTCACTGTCTCTGAGTTTTTTATCTAGTTTTTCGCTAGAGGGCGTTGCTAGTTCCCGTTTCTCCACACATAAAAAAATTTTCTTCGAATTTCTTCAATTTTTAAGCTAATTATTTTCAAATTCATTAAGAAACCCGAATTCGCAAACTTTTATATTTAACTCAACAATTGTAAAGCTACCTTTATTTCAAATTCATTAAGAAATATCACTTAACATCAGTGGCAAATGAAACATCCCTAAAAAAACTATTATATATTTTTTAATTACGCATTTAAGTCTTTGACGCATCAAATATAAATATTTATAGTTTATTGATCAATTTTTTCTGTGATCATCGCTATGCATTTCCAAAGTTTTAATAATCTCATTATTTTTAATTGGTTAAAATTATGATGCGTGAATTTCGAATTTTAGCAATCCCTTTAGATTCTAAAGAGCTTCTAAATAGCTTAGAAATAAAAAGAAAGAAAAAAGAGAGCTTAGAAATAAAGAGCTTCTAAAGTTTAGAAGCTCTTTATTTACGTCGAATTCATGGCTATTCCAAGTGATTTTTCGGGCTGTGCTCTGTCCATCCTAGGATTTTCCAACCTGAAGGTGGGGTAGAGGGTCATAACAATAGATATGATCCATCAATGTGTCAAAGGGGAAAATGTATTGTTATGAATAGATCTTTGAAGTGGGGACTCTTGAATCTGAACAAATGTCCATCGCCAAGCATTTGGCGAATGAAACATCTCTTTAGCAACCCATAAAGATTATACCACCACGTGTTGTCAATATAGTATTTTTAGCAATCAAGATGGATATATTTTCTCAAAATTTGGAGAAAAAAACTCCTGAAACATGAAAAGTACCTTTATTATTTTCATGGGGACTTGAAGAACAAGACAGCTTGGTCTTGTATCAGAAAAGAAAACGGGTGTAGAGCATAAAACAGCAATTTTTTGTTAATTACTTGATGGTTCATTACACTATCACTTCGTTTAACAAGTCCTATACATCAATCTGAATCATTTTAGTTTTGTTTCTTCCTAAAAATCGGTTAAGAAAAAAATTTTGTTTTTAAAATTCTCGTTACTCTTTTCAGCACATTTTGTTAAGATTTAATTTTATTTGTTAAGAATTTATAAATATAACTTTCTATCATATAACTGTTAAAATTACTTAATGTTTAAATTTGTTGTTAAATTGTTTAAATTTGTTGTTAAAATGTTTAAATTTGTTGTTAAATGTGAAATTGAACCGTTTATATTTTAAAACGTTTCGATACAAACATTAACTTTTAACAGCATCAGATCATTGTTCAGTTTTTGTACCTTTTGACATGAAATCAAGTGTTAGTACTCGCGTTCAAAATGAAAATTTCGAGAAAAAGAAAAGAATGGATATAATTTTAAGTTAAATAAAAATAAAATTTATACCTTTCAGAGGTTTTAGAAACCTATAAGTAATAAAAAATTACAAGTTTTTTAACACCCTATGCCAGATGCCAGAAAATCAAGCAATAAGCTTGGAGCTTGTACCAATTACTTAAGTTGCTGTATTAGTAACTGCATAACATTTCGTAAATCTAGCGTAAATATTACTCGAGATATGATGGTTTTTTTATTAAAAAAAAGCTAATTATTTGTTTTATGGTTTTTTGTTATAACTTTAAAAATATTCAATGGAATTAAACAAACTTTTTGTTGCAATTTAAAATTAATTACAAATGAATTAAAAAAAAATGCAAAAAACCACGCAAGATTTAGCATTTCAAGTAGTTCTTTTATGCTGCGCATGTGCTAAAAAGGAATTAAAAAAAAAACATGATCTGATTTTATAAATTCAAAAAGTTTCAAGCAGTTCAGGCCTCGTAGTCCATCAAAGAAAAAAAGATCACGTCATTTTTTTTTAAACAGTCTACATACACCATACTATTTTTAAAATTAACTAAGATAAAACACAGTTAATAAGATTAATATTTTAAAAATATAAGTTCAATCAAATTTTTGGGAACAATCATTTACTAGACTTTTAATATTAGTTAATTTTTTAAACTACTCCATTTTATACAATATGACTTTGTTCAAATTTGGCAGTAAAATATTGTGTTTTAAAAACATTATCAGTGTACAGAATTACATAGAAAAAAATATAATTGTAATTAATTAGTAAACATGATTGTTGTAGAATATTTCATTATAAAACAATATTGATGTAATTTTAATTTTCAGGAAAGATAAATTACCACCGTAAAAAAGAGAGATTGTTTACTTTTTATATTAAGAATACATTTGACCAAGATAAATAATCAGTGGCGTGCCAACTTTTTTTTGACTGGGAGGGGGCGATGCCAAGTCCCGCCCGATTGTCCGATTTAATATTTTTAAATTAGTTGTATAGTTGTATATATTGTTACGATTAAATATATCTGTTTCATAGTTTTCCCATTTAAATTAGAGAAATAATTAAGTATTATACATTTTTTATGTGCATAACATCAATTTTCTCGTGAACAAGTCTTATAATAATTGAGTGTGCACAAGTAGTTACAGAGTTATACTTAAAAGCTAATAAAGTGTATAAATAATCTTAGGAGAATCCAAAATGTGTCATTTTTCAAACTATGAAACTATTACTTAGTGGAAAAAAGTCGTTCAAGATTTATATAAGCTAATTTCAAAGCCCAAGCAAAAATATTCTGTGCCGCTCATTCACTTAAAATTAATAAATAAAAACTAGAGAATAAACTAACTTAAGTTTTTAATTTAATAACCTATCTATAATAAACAATTTTGTAGGCGTTTTATAGAAAAAATATTATCTAATTTGCTACTTTAAAAGAAAAAAAACCCGATCTTTTTAGTACATACATTATAACGGCTCGTGTATTTCGAATTAAGCAAACAGTAATAACTTCTAACCTGCTTTATTTGTGTCAATATTATCGTACTATTTTCTAAGTTCTCTCTTTCTATCGGTACTATTTCTGTATGGTTTCTCTAAGTATTATCTAAGTTTAACTTGCAACTAACTTGTGACTTACACTCGTTTCTTAAGTATCGTATTTTTTCTGTTGTTTTTCTCAGCACATATTGCTACACATTTCCAAGTGGTTTTCTAAATCCTGATATTTTTAACATGTAGTAATACGACATTCGAATCTCAAATTCAAATGTTCACTTTATTTGTGCCGATTTCAGCGCACATCTATGAATTTTTTTTTACCGTTCTTTCAGTAATTATTACTACGTTTTTACTCGGGGTTTCTAAAATCTTGAGTCCCGCAGTGGACTGATCGTTAAGACACGGTTCCCAGCAGATCACCGAAGTCAAGCATCACTGACTGCGGTCAGTGTGCGGGTGGGTGACGACTTGGATCAGTCTGCGTAGGGACCGAGGGTGTGCGGTATTTGTCCTCGTTAAACTGTGCTACCGTAAAGTGCTCGACTTCGCGTGCAGGTCGTCGCGCAACCGAAGCGGGGGTGCCATCCCCTCTGCAGAGGATCAAAATTGTGATGGCGTGTCTTCGGATCATCCTCAGGGATGTTTCCCAGACCGTCGCCAATAGCCCATTGTGAAGCTCTAGAGCGACGTAAATGAACAAATCAAATCTAAAATCTTGATTTTTTTAAACAGGCATGATAACGACTTGATTTTCGAATCAGGCATTTTAATCATCAATTTTGACGCGCTTTATTTGAGACATTTTTATCGTCAATTCAAGTTATTTTTCAATAATTTTTTTCCATTTGCTACTATTTATTTCCACATTTTTTTTTCTTGTTTTAAGTCTCGACATTTTTAATACAATATTACTATACCACGCGAAATTCGAACGCTTGTTTTTTAAACTGTCTGTCTTTAAATTCTGTTTCTAATTCTTTGCAGCTTAAAAAACTGTTTTAAACTTTAAGTTTTATGAAATCTATTTTAATTCTCTAAATATAAATGACCTAATGATAAACATATGCAGAGCTCCATCCTCCTATTTTGAGCTATAAGGGGTTTGCTTTATAAATCATTTTAGACCCCATACAATTTCTTCAATTAAAATATTTAATAGGCATGCATATTGTTCGATAAAATATTTATCTAGCTTTATTTTTTACTTTCATTATTTTCTAGATTTTTATAACAAAAACATTAGAGTTAATTTATTTTAAAATGAAGTTTTATGTTACGTGATTTGATAAAAAAAAACAATCTTTTTCCCCCATCTTTATATTATTTTTTAACAAATCTGTTTTTTTTTTTATATGCAGAAAATATTTTTTGAAAAGTGTCAATTTGGTATTTTCTAGTTTTAAGGGAATTTTAACATTTAAAAGAATTTAATTTTATGCAAATATATTACTAAGTTGACTGATGAAACGAAAATAAAGTATTAATTAAAATAATTAAGGCAGTAAAAAAAGAATTATAAAATTATTTAAGAGATTTTAAATTCATATGAGTTTTTTACTAAGCTGAGAGATAAAAAGAATTATAAGAGATATGAAGGATTGATAAAAGAACTATAAAAAAATTAGACTGTTGTTTATATTAAAATTATCATAATTGCCATCAACATGTCTAGGTACTTGAGCATCTGGTCCTTCATTCAAGTAAGGGTTGTGCACCCCTAAGTATAAATAACAATAAAAAAAATATTTCTTTTACAAGATAATTTTTTTTATATTCACTTTACAAATAATAATTACTCTTAACTAAACTTTGAATATAATTATTATAAGATAGTGAATTATTTTTCAGGCATTATTGAGATAAATTTCATTTCAATGTGGTAAGTAAGTAAGTGTTCCAATTTACTGCTTTTTCTGAATTCTGCCTTTCCATCGCAATTGTTAATGCCATATTAATTAAAATTAAAATAATTCAAATTAAAATACATAAAACAATATAAAATGAAAGATTATAAATACCCGAATGCATCTTCACAGTGTTTTTGTTTCATATTATAATTTTTTAAAAATTGAGTTAAGTTTAAGATAGGGTGCTTTTATTAATCTTGCTGGGAAGAGCGCTAAATTCTATGTACGCCACAGCTTAACATATTTTTATTTTCAACTTAAAAATTGTAAAGCTACCTAAGCTTCAATTTAACTGAAAGTACCATTTATAAAGTTTTCACTATAAACTCATCAGAGCCGCGGTGGCTCAGGGGATAGAGCGCTCGCCTTCCAATGAGGTGAACCGGGTTCGAATCCCAGTCAGGCTAGTCGATACGAATTCCGCACCCGGCTTACACTGACCACTGTTCTGACGTGAAATATCCTTATTGATTATGGGTTAGAGTTCCCTTGCCGTCAGGTCAGCCATGTGAGACTCTCGTGGTCTTCCTCTCCATGTAACGCTAATGTGGGGTAGTTCCATCAAAAAGTCTGCCACAAAGGAAAATTTCTCCCAATACTTGATCCAGGAGTTATCTTGTCTTCTGGATTGGATTCAAAATTACGAAGAGTTAAACATTACTCTAAACTCTCAGTGGCGTGACAGCCCATATAGGGCCAAGGCCTACTGTGCCCATCTCAGTTTTCTTGACCTTGGGCTCTGGGATGCAGGAGCAGATGTTCTGGTCAGGTGGTCAGCCGAACGAGGAACGTTTTGTTCCAAGTGTTTAGTTTCCAAGCATGCTTGGTACTTAAACATTAGTAGTCGTAAATAAAGGTCGTCGTAAGTCGTTTTATAAATAAAAATTTTTAAAAAAGGCAGCTTAAGCTTCAATTTTACTAAAAATACCACCTATCAAGTTTTTACCAGAGTTGGCCGTTGATTACAGTAATCGATTACAACTGTAATTGATTACAGATAATTACAGCTATGTAATCAATTACTTGTAATCACGATTACAAGTAATCAATTACTTGTAATCGTGATTACAACTTTCAAAAAATTTTAATTACAGCTGTAATCATGATTACAATTTTGATTACAGTAATCAATTACTTGTAATCACGATTACAAGTAATCAATTACTTGTAATCGTGATTACAACTTTCAAAAAATTTTGATTACAGCTGTAATCATGATTACAATTTTGATTACAGTAATCAATTACTTGTAATCATGATTACAAGTAATTGCGATTACAAGTAATCACAACAAAAATGATTACAAGTAATTATGATTACAAGTAATCAAAATATATGATTACATGTAATCATGATTACATGTAATTTGATTACATGTAATTGTGATTACTTGTAATCAAACTATACGATTACAAGTTATTACGATTGTATACTATAGTCAAATTTTTTATGTAAGTATTCATGTGTTTACATAGTTTTATGTACATAGAATGTACGCACGCATGAACGTACAATTTGCGATTCCTATACATACAATGCATGCACAAACGTTGTTTGTACGTACAATATTCATAATTATATTGTAATATACTTAATGCAATGCGCATATGCTTAGTACATATAATTATGCATTTATGATACATGTACGCATGTATGTTAGTTTGTACAAAAAGGCAATGTTTTGTATCTTTGTATACATAGACAATGTATGTATGAACGTATATGAAAATAATGTTTATGCGTTTGCATGCTTTTATGTACTTAAGTGCATATATTGTATAAATTTACGATAATAGCACGTATATACAATGCACGTTTGTATATAAAATTGTACGTATTTGCTTACAATATGTAAAAATGTTATTTAAAAGTACAATATATGCACATAGTTGCGTAAATAAGATGCGTACATGTATACATGCATATTTATATGTACATCGCTATATGTGCACGCAAAGTATGTACTTATGTACAACTTACGTATGTACTTGTATAACTACATACTTTGTTAATACTTATGCGCATGAAATGCATGGATGTACAAAAAAATATAGTTATATGCACAATGTATGCATGTGCATACAACGTATACATGTACATAATTACAAGTAATGTACAAATACGGCGTACATTTAAATACGTGTAATTACAATATACACATACATTGTGCATACATTAAAAAAATTTATATGAGTAAAGTTATTAAAATTTGTTTTAAAATTATTCTAAGGTATATGAAACTCGACCTCATATTTTTTAGAAAGCAAACGATAATTTTATTTGGAATTTCTAAATATTAATTCCACACATAAAATTTACCGTTTTTCTTACTATTTAAAAAATTTCTATGCATTATGTTATAAAAAAAATAAATCTGTATTGTCAAACATTTCATGAAAATACCTGAAAATAATTTTTTATTCAGAGAATTTCAAAATGATATAGAACAATTAAAGCTGAAAACTAAATTTAAATATCGTTTGATTTTGTCATTTAACTTGCTTGAGTCATTAAAAGTTAACTTACATGCATTTTATTTATTGCATTGTACACATATTTAGACGTAAGTATAATGTACATATGTATACGTGTAATGTATGTACGCATGTACAATGTATGTACATACATTCATGTATTGTACGTGCATATATAGTACATATGGATATGCATACATGGAACATACGTGTATTGTACATGTGTGGATACATTCATTGTACATATATACATTGCACCATATGCATAGATAGGGATATCATGCATGTACACATGTAAAGTTTGTACGAAAGAATTATGCCCAATATATTTATGCACATACGTACTGTATATGTACACACATATGTACATTATATGAACATTATATGTTCATTTCATCATATGTACATTATATGAATATACATCTGTACGCTATATGTATATACATCTGTACGCTATATGTATATACATCTGTACAATATATGCATCTCAAATGTGTGTATGTACGTACGTTATGCATGTCGAATGCATGTATGAATATATGTGAAATATAAATACGCCCAATGTACGTACAATAGTTCACAAATGTATTATGCATATTTGGATACTTACATTGAGCATGAACATATTATGTACATGTACATAAATACACTGGACATGCATATCATGTACATGTATACATACATACATTGTACATCCTACAGATATACCTATATTGTACATGCATACATATATTGTACTGTTCATAAATAAATTGCACATACATGCATGGGACATACATTGTACAGACAATGTATGTATGTTCGTACAAACACAAGTACTTGTATATACATGCGTACATGAACATAGATATACATTTTACATACACAAATATTTGCATTAAATGCATATATTCATTGTGTATAAATGTACATGCCTACATTGTTTGCACATACATACGTAATTATTATCTATATACATACGTACATATATTTTATACCTACAATATAAGTGTATGTATGTACATGTGTGTGATACTAAAATGTCTGAACATATGCACTAGATAAAATCATATGTACATACATTTCAGTTACATTCATTTGTACGTATACAAATACGTACAAAATGCAGTACATGTTAATACGTGCAAAATGTATCATTATAAAATACATTCTACTATCTACTGTAAAATATAATCATTTATAAGAATACAATAGTCTTGTAATCGTGTAATTAGATTACATGTAATCATAATTACATGTAATCAAATTACATGTAATCATATATTTTGATTACTTGTAATCATAATTACTTGTAATCGTTTTTGTTGTGATTACTTGTAATCGCAATTACTTGGAATCATGATTACAAGTAATTGATTACTGTAATCAATATTGTAATCATGATTACAGCTGTAATCAAAATTTTTGAAAATTGTAATCATGATTACAAGTAATTGATTACTGTAATCAAAAAATGTAATCGATTACATTTTTGGCCAACTCTGGTTTTTACTATAAACTAGTCAATCCTTAATCTAACTGCATTTCAACTCACAAGAAATTTCATTTGGCATAATTTAATTCTTCAATTTGCAAAGCTTTTTTTTTTCTTCGCCAAAGTAAAAAAATTATTGTAAATTTCATAACTGAGAGAACAATCGAAAGAAATTTGTATCTCGGGGGAAGTTATTTTAACCACTTGGTATCTGGCAAAATGCCGTGGCTATCGGCCAAGCCATAGAGAAGAAAGAGTAATAATTCATGAGAATCCCAATAACTCTCCAACTGTCAGCCTGGAGGTATTACATCGTTCTTCAACCTCAGCTCCATTGACTACCGAAATGAAAATAGATGACAAAATTTATTGGTTTAGTTGATATTAAAATGAAACTATTTCCGCAAAAGAAACTCTTAATTAGGGTAATTTGTCAATATAAAAAGGAGGAGATTAAAAAGCCAATTAATTGTAAAAAAAATTATCTTTTAAGTCGGAAACAGAAATTATATTCTAAATCAATGGTAATCATTCTTGCTGTTTAATTTTATAAAAAAAAAATGCATCCTTCTTAGTTTTTTAGTGAGATAAAAATTACTTTAGGTATTGTGCCTTTAACTAAGGTTTTCTATTTCGTATGAATAAAAATAAAATGTGATTGATTGAGAAAATTCTTCGAGCTTTGTTCAGAAAAAAACTGTTTATTTGTTCAAGCAGTAAACTTGAAAAATAGAAAAACCGATAAATTAAAACGCAGGAAACAAAATAATATCTAAATATTTAAAAATAGTTCTGTAATTCGAGCATTTCTACAAAATGTTTTTAGTAATTAAATACATAGTTATTTGAATGCATTACCATTGATTAAAAAAAAACTTCTATGATATAAGTGTAAATATATTGATAAAAGACAATTCGAAAAGAAGTAAAACGTAAAAGGACACTTTTTGCTAACAAAAAAATAATTGTCTTCAAAATTCTCAAATTATCTCTAACAATTACTATTTTCTCGTAGAAAAAAAATTGACGGAATTGACGGAAATCCCTTTTTTATTCTATTCCGTTAGAAATTTAATTACTCTTAATTACTCCAATGACAACAAAAAAATTTAAAAGAATTTTAACTTTTTATTAAAACAATTTCTTAAAATTCTGGTTGGTTTTGAAAAAACGAAAAAATAAGATTTACAAACTTGAGAATGAATAAAAGAATGCTATTTAAATAGAAATAGGGGGATAGGAAGAAAGATGGACATACTTTGCACTTATTTTTAAGAAAAAAATAACTATTGCTAAATGAAAATAAAAACAGACTAGTGAAACAGCCTAAATAGCAATAGTTAAATTTATTTCGAATGGTTATGAAAAAATTATGTACTGAAACAAACACATAAAAATATTTTTTAAGATTTATTCATAGTATCGCGTATCACTCACACTATGAGGAAGATGGGTATGATGTGTGGCGAAGATGGACTGGGTCACCCACATTCAATAATGACCCATAAAATTATCAATAATAATCCAAATAATTACTCATAAAAATTATCAATAATAATCCAAATAATTACTCATAAAAATTCCCAAATAATTTAAGTACTTGCCAGCTTGTGTCCCAGCAACACTAAGCGGAACCAATTATTACAGGTTTGGAGCCAATTATTACAGGTTCGACAACTTTTCAATGAACTTAATAGAAAAAATAATAATGTACCACTCAACTTTTACCCATATTGCATTGATAAAAAGATAAATATTTTTTAACAAATTTTCATCTGCCACGGTGTATTCCAGGAGATTAAAGTGGGCGTACACCATTTTCAGATTTATTTCAATAACTCGAACCCTTTAATAGACTATCTGCTTCTTAAAAAAAAAGTTAAGGAAACGAGTTAACACAGACAATTTTCTTTTTTATATTTTTTGAAGCTGTGGATGCTATTCTTATTTTCGACAAAACGTAAAGCTGAGCCACAATGGCTCAGGGGATAAAGCGTTCGCCTTCCAATGAGGTGAACCGGGGTTTGATGCCGGCGATGACTGGTCGATACGAATTCCGCATCCGGCTTGCACCGACCACAGTGCTGACGCAAAATATCCTCAGTGGTAGATGGATCATGGGATGGATCATAGTCCCCTTGCCGTCAGGCCAGCCGTGGGAGGTTCTCGTGGTCTACCTGTCCATATATCGTAAATGCCGTTTAGTTCCATCAAAAAGTCCTCCACGAAGGCAAAATTTCTCCCAATGCTTGATTCCCATGGTCTTCTGGGTTGGGTTCAAAATTCCAAGGCTACGGAATTAAACATTAGTAGTCGCAAACCCAAACAATTTGGTCTGCTGTTCAACGACGGCTATAAAAAAAATTAAAAAAATGTAAAAAGACGTAAAGCTAATTTTGCAGTACCATATTTCGTGTACCCAAATTTAATATTTTCTTCAATTTTATCAAAAAATTTTCGAGATCCATTTCGTAATCAGCAAGAGCCCCTTATGAGCCCAGGCCCTTATTTTTTTTCTTTTTGCCTACAAATAAAACGCTACAATGTCTATCATAGTAACATACAAAATTTTTTTGTGAGACACTGGTCTTGCTCATGTCACCCTACATATTGCATGCGTATCTCTCACAGCACAATACTTTTGAATGCAAAGAGTCATCCACAGCATATACAAATATGTGATTTCTGACTATGCATAATCAGGCTTTGATGCGTACCTCACTTAATTATCTTATAAAATTTTAAGTATCCACCTAACAACCAAAAAGAAATTAAAAAGTAGTAGAAGACAATTATTACAATGGCTCAGGGGATAGAGCGTTCGTATTCCAATGAGGCCAACCGGGTTCGAATCCCAGTCGATACGAATTCCGCATCCGGCTGACCGCAGTGCTGTCGTGAAATATCCTCAGTGGTAGACGGATCATGGGTTAGAGTCCCCTTGCCGTCAGGCTAACCATGGGAGGTTCTCGTGGTATTCCTCTTCATGTAGCGCAAATGCGGGTAAGCTCCATCAAAAAGTCCTCTACGAAGGCAAATTTCTCCCAATACTCGATCCAGGAGACTTCTGGACCCTTGTCTTCTGGATTGGGTTCAAAATTACAAGGCTACGGAGTTGAACATTTGTAGTCGTACGGTCATAAAATAAAATAAAATTATCAGAAACCTGAGCCGTGGTGGCTCACTGGGTAGAATGTTATCCTCGTAATTAAGTATCCCAGGTTCGAATCTCAGCGGTGATTGATTGGTACTAATTCTGTTCCCGGTTCGCACCAACCATAATGCTGACGTAAAATATCCTCAATGGCAAACGGACCATGGGTTAGAATTTCCTAACTATCAGGCTAATCAAGGGAAGTTTTCGTCATTTTGCTCTCCATATAAACGCAAATGAGGATTGTTAGTTCCATCGAAAATTCCTCCACGAGGACTAGTTTATCCTATTGCATAATTCACGAGTTTTTTTGTCTTCTGGGTTGGGTTTAAATTACTAGGCCGTGGTGTTGTACATTGTTGGACGTAAACTCAGAATTGGATCGACTGTTTAACGCTGGGTATGAAATTAAAATTATCAGACACATTTTCAAATGTTTTCCTGCAATCACACAAGTTTTGGCATGAAATTCAGCATATTTTTTTAAACCATTTTGCTTTTTGAAGTTATACTTCTTATGCGACTTCCAACAAGGCTGCGCTACATTTTTATTGGCCGGGAAATCACGTGGTAGGATCCAGTTTTCCCTCATTCATTTCCATATTGTTTTGGTTCTCATTAGCATAAAAATAATAAAAGTCATAAAAGTATTGTTTTTCTATAAATATTTTTTTATTTTGTTTTGATACACATATAATTTAATACGGTAGTATTTTTTATTTTCAAATTTTGTGGATTACAATTGTAAAATATGATTGAAAACAATCCCACGGACAATGCGACGGATTTAAGGTTATGTCAAGGTACGTCCCTTGTGAATATCAATTGATTGTTAGGTTTTCTCTTCTGAAATTACATTATGACGCATTCACATACATTATTAATACAAATGCATTTTCAAGGGCGAGGCGACCACAAGCACTGGTTCAAGACGTCCACGAGGAAAAAATGCACAATATTACCGTGATTACAGAGCACGGAAGCGAGTGGAGCAGGAAAAAGAGTCGTTGAATAGAACTAGTGATCCTTCTACGACTGCTGATTCTTCTACAATTAACGTCGCAGGTTGCGAAGTTAAACTTCTTCCGCGCGGAGGGACTCCACGCTTTATTTTTTTTACTTGTTTAAACAAATGTTTCCAAACCCTGAAGTGTAAATTATTTGGATTTCATTGGCATCGAGGATTATAAATCTATAAAAGATAGTAAGAGCAGTGATTACGGAACACCCTAAGTATAAAAATGTTTAAACTAACAATCATTTTTTTCACGTCTCTGTGCAGTAAACTATTAGAAATTTTTGAAAATGCTAAATAAATTTTAAAAAATAAAATAAATTAGACTCATTTGATGGATGGAGTAACTAAATAGGAAAAATAAAGTAATTTTTGAAGAACGAAAGTTTAGCTCTGTTTCGTGACCTTTACTGAAGTTTAATTTATTTTCCCAATACACATTGGGGTACTTTTGACTTTTTTGAGACTTGACTTCATCAAGCGTGACTATTACTTTTTAAACTTTCTTAACTTTCCTAGAGCAGAGCTACTCAGCCGTGAAAACGTACTATTTTTTTCTTAACTCAAGAGCCTTCTCTGAGTTATTTTTCGCGCTCGAAAACGTTTAGACAATGATAAATGCCCTTCAGTATTTAAGCAAAGCTTACTTCGAAAGTAAATATTTGGAAGCATTTAAGAGTATTTATTCTTGTCAAAAATAAACTAGATCTTAAATTCTCAGTTTATGCGTTGCATGTAATGGGAAAAAGAAAATGTTCTATTATTTGTTTGTTTCGCTTTTTCGTATAAATTTCGTAACTTGTTCTTGGGCTTAAGTTTTGTTCCGTAGAAGGTTGATAAGTTTTAAACGGAAAAAAATCCTTAAAAAATTGCCGTACTGTATGGTAATGACATTTCTGGTAAAAAAAAAATTTATTAACCGTAATTCTGGTTGATAAAACGAAAATGCATGATATATAAAAAATTCATTTCGCAATTTTGCAGTTAACAATTTACCGGAAATTCTGGGCTTCAAAATTATAGTTCGTATTACCCCACATTTAGGGAAAAGTACGAAACTGGAAAATAAATTTACCCAAATAAATGGTATTTATGCCCTTGCTCAAATGTATCATTATAAAATTATCGGTTTGTACCACATTTATCAAATTTTATCACACATTTTAAAACCATATTTTATCGATAATTTTACCAAAATCATTACCAAAGCGTTTCGGTAAAAATTATTGGGTTTTTTGTGCTCCCGTAGAGCCAGAAATATTGCAAATTTTACCATTTTTTGGTAATTTCAACCATACTTTTTCCTCAGAGTATTTATTTTATATATAAAGTACAATCTGTCAACATTTACAAATATTCAATGCTTTTTAAATGTAAATAAGCTTAAATATAAGAAACTACTTATCAAAATATAAGAAATTACTTATCAACATATATGAACAAGTAACTTTCAGCGGAAGTATAGTAGTAGTACTTTATGTACGTTGCACTAGAGCTGCACCATGGGCTGTTGGCTACGGTCTGGGAAAAATTCCAGAATATTTTACCCTCTGTGGAAAGGATGGCTTTCCACTTTGGTATCCCTACGACCTAAGGGAAAATTCGAACACTTTTCGGTGACGGGGATCCATACCGCGCACCCTCAGTCTCGTCGCCCACCTGTCAGTCACCCGCACACTAACCGCTGACAATGATGCTTAACTTCGATGATCTACTCGGAACCGTGTCTTAACGATCAGTCCACTGCGGGATTTCGTACGTAGTGGAAGTATGGAAGGTTTGACCATAGGTCGGCGTTGGATGACCATTATGTCTGATAGGATCCGTTGGAAGAAGCTTATTGAGTCCTATAGTAGCAGGGCTAAAGAGAAGGCTGGTTCATTCCTTACTCGAAGCTGAAGCTTAGATTTCCCACTTCATGACGTCACGTCACACACAGATCTCGAAAATCACCACTAAAGGATATGAAAACTTTGCTGTTTATACTGTCTGCAAGGAAGCAGTTGAATGTTCAACTCTTTTCTGATTATAGCTGAGAGATCAAACTTTTCCCTGCTAGCAAATTATTTCTGTTCAAAAACATAGTATTCATATATTTTCTTATATTGTTAAAAAGTAACATTTTAAAGCTTAAAAAATTTCTCAATCTTTGTCGTTATTGTTTCATAATCGTTTTCTAATTGTAGAATTTTGCTTTTGCTGTTAAATAAACGAAAGCATATAAGAACACCTTTATAATAACATATAGTTCAATAACAATAGGTTATTAATTGGGATGTCTAATTTTAATATATTCTCATATATTTATACATAATTCTTAAGAATCAAAAACCTTAATTGCTAATTGTTTAAAAAAGTAATCCTTGAGCATATAATAATGGAAGTATAACTTTTTTTATAGTTTAAAAGTTTAAATTATATTTTGTTCCATCCGCCATTACTATACAAAGAAAACAGTTAAATTCTTGTTGTTTTTTTCATTTATCTACTAAAATATACTTATTGTTTATTTTTAATTTATGTTTTAAAAACATTTTTTTTTTCTTACTGAAGGATAAGAAAGGTTTTACCCATCGAATCCAAATCAAGAAATGTAACGAATTCTCCTGTCAGAATGAAAATCGGGAAGAAACACTGCATAGAAAAAAAATAAGCTTCATGAGGAAAAAGAAGAACAAACTAAAAGCGAGTCAAGGATGTGATTTTGGATGGTCCAATATAAACTAAATTCTTTTAGCAGTTTTAGTTCAGATTTGTTTGTTTTTTTTTTCTAATGTTTGATATTTTTTATACGCAATTATAGCCATTCAAAGGTTTCGCAATTATAGTCAATCCTTCACAGTATATTAAACCAACACCTTCTGTAGAAGAGAAGGCCTCCGCGCAGGGTACCATAAGTCAGAAATCGGATCCATTATTAATCCAAACGTTGTAGCACATTTCGTATTTTTCAATCACTTAGCAGTTTAGTGCGCAGTTTAGTTAGTAAGGATCATTATTCTTACACCCCCAGTGGGTAGTTTTCGTAAAATATTTCAGTCTAGTATATTGATCCGTGCGGAAGCCTTCTCTCTTTCAGGAGGTGTTGATGAAAATACCTCCAATTTTTAAAAATTTTTGAAATTCAGTATTATAAAAATTAGCTTAAGCAAAAAATAATAATAATTTAAGAAGATGACAAATATTATAAACTATCAAATATTGTTTGGAAGTCTTATTGAAGCAAAATTAGAAAACGTGGCTTAAAATCTTTCATGTTTCCGCTACATTTTTTTTTCGTTGACATCCAATAAAAAGTAATGTTCTTTGGAAACAATAATAAACGTATATACTTAAAATGTAGCTCGCTATTTATAAGCTTTACTTAACACACATTGTTACTTTGAGATTAATACTTCAAAAATGAAAGTGAAAGTTGAAAGAAATTGTTGTTTTTATAAAGGTCATGTCACAATAAATAAAATATTTCTTTTTATTAGTTCCAGTATTCTGGAAACAGAAAAGAATTTTCAGCTTTTATAATAAATATACCGACATTCTTTTTTTCGTTTAAAAAAATTATGGGGGTCGCCTTCCTAACAAAGTCGTTTATCAATGTCACTTCTTTTTGGTAAGAAGACGTAATTTTTCATTGTATCCACTATAAAACTCAGTTTAAAATCTTTTTTTTTTCTTTAAATGTACAATAGTTATTTTATTTGTTTGTTTTCTAAATGCATTTTTCAGCGGGATTTTTTTTTCTTTTGCATTCTAAGTCTTCAAATGAAATTAATGAACATTCCGAAATTTTATGTGCAATTTTATGCACATTATTATTTCTCAAAGTATTCAAAAATAAAGGTCATTTTTCTGTTTTACTTCTAAAAAATTAAATATACTTTAGAATAAATTTTATATTTTTTATAGAAAGCTTTACCAGTAAGTTCTGATAATTTTACGCATGGGTAAGAATCTGCATACTTATTAATCACTCCCAAGAATTATCAGTAATTTTATGACAAAAATAAATGCTTCGTTAAAACATGATATTTCGTTTTGCTTTTTCAAAAAAATACTTAGATTTTTCGCAAAAGATTATTTTTCAAAAGAAAGTTTACAAACTTAAACAGGAAATTCTCGTGAATTAAATCACCATTTAACATGTATTGTTAGTAATTTTCCAATCATACAAAAATTAATTTTTCATTGCTTTTTTTAAGACGAACTAGCTCTTATGTTAAAGTTTATGTATTTAAGCAAAGTTTAAAACAAACCATTATTCTTTAAATACAACAGCAATAACTATTTTCTCCTCTTGCGAAAAAAAATAATGAATATTATTTTTCAGAAAATATGTGTTTTTTGTCAGCCTTCAAACTTAATCCCTGCCTTGAGAAAAAAGGTATAGTCAAAACTAATAGAATATGACAAAATTTACTATATTTCTGATTGTAAGGATTTTGATAAAATTAACAAAAAAATGTGGCTTTATAAAATGTAATAAATGTAGTAAGATTTGGTAATTTTATCATGATACTTTAGACCATGGCATGAAAACCATTTATTTAGATTAATTTGCTGTTCTGTTTTATAGTTTTTACTAAAGGTGAGGGTAATAACAACCATAATTTCGAAAACCAGAATTTTCGGAAAACTGTTACCATGCGAACGCAAAAATTACCAAATAAATGTTTAAAATACCTTATAATTTGGATTTATTAACCATAATTATACGGGGGTTTTTTACCAGAAACGCCCTTAAAAATCCAGTACGATAATTTTACCAGAATTTTTCCCCCGTGTGTGTTTTTTTATTGGCTTTTGTCGTAAAAAGACCCAAATATAAACTTTACAGAAGCAATTTGAAATGTAGATATTTTTTTCATTTATTTTTTATTACTATTTACCAAAACCATCATTTGAACAAGATTTTTTAAATTTAGCTGTTTTATGTTCGTAAAAACTCTCAACTACAGACAATGAAAAACTTTTATAGTTAAAAAGATTGACTTCGATCTGAAAGATTAAGGAAAACTAAACTCCCTTGAACTTAAAACAGACTGTATTGTGATTTTATGGGATAAAGCAGTATAAGCTCATTTTTTTAGAATGTTTACAAACATTATTTTACGACTCTTCTTACTATATTGCTCTGTAACAAAAACACAGCTTTAAAAACAAAGCTTTATTTCTTTTGTATCAAAAGTCATTACTTGACAACAAAAAAGCATAAGGAACAGTGCATCGTAAAACTCGGAGGCTATCTTAAAATTTACGTTACTTTTAGCTACTCTAATCTCATAGGTTTATCCGCGTTAAATTAGTTTTTTGTACGCATTTGTTATAGAAGTATGTCAAAATAATGTAAATTATTTAAAATAGTTTAAATAAGAGCTCCACTTTATTTAAAATGTTATATTTCTTTTAAGTTAGATGTTAACAAAAAAAAAAGCTTTTTAAAAAAATATCTACATAACAGTAAAATATTACAGAACATATTATAATTGTTAACATTGTAAAAACGGGTATTTAATTTGTTTACATTAAGCTTTAAACAATGACTGACTTTAAATACTTAAACTCAGTTTCTCTTGAAACAAATTGGAAAGAAAAAGTTACTTTATTATATTTACTATTTTTTAATCCGTATTTAGTAGCGCAATGTGCGAACATTGTGCTACCTTTGCTATTAACTCAATTGAAACCCCCAAGAGGAAAAAATATATTAAATTTCAAAAACACTCTAATTTTCACGTTAAAGGTTTAATTGTGAAAAATTGTGAAGGTTGTGTGTAGGGTGTTACATAATCAAGGCCATTAACACACCCGGTCCTTGTCAAAAAAGTTTACTTATTAGAGGTCAAAATTAATACTAAGAGGAAAAATAACAAAACCAGTTTAATTGCTCGACAATGAATAAATTTCTGATGGAAGCCTTTCACCTGCTCCCAATTACCTCAGGCAATCAAACAGGCTTCGAGGATTTAATCTAGTCTTTCTTGTTAATGAAAAGTGAAGTTTGATATTTTTTTACATTGAATACTTATTTTCGACCCTTAATATTTAGATAAATTTGAAATCATTTTTTACAGATATTCTAAAAAGATTTATTTAAGGGAATTCTACAGAATACTTTGTGTAGAACAACAGTTAATTATATGACATCAGTAAACAAATAATAGTTTGAAAATCATTTTTATTTATTCATTTTTTTTCCTTGAAGTTTGTTGAATACCTTGAAGTTGCTGTTGTTACTTTGAAGTTGCTATATTTGTTCTGTTTAAAGCAGTGAGGAAGCAATTGAAACTTACATTGTTATCAGTTAATTAGCTCATACTACATTATTTGAGTTAGACGGTAAGAGGTTCGAATATTGAATGACGAAATTGTATTTATCGATATAATAAATGATAAAATCTACTTGAAGGGATCAAAAAAAGATTAAAACTTGTCATCAGGCACAAAGCTCTAATGTAGTTGTATTATTTTCATTGAATTATGCTTAAATTACACTCACTAAAACTCCCAAAAAAATGTTTCATGCATGAAAAATAACATTTTATTTAAGAGATAAAATGACGCACAGATGGACCATTGACCAAATCAATGGACTGATCATTTAATTGAACACTAGTTTTTTTTATGAAATTTGTTTTATTTTTATTTTATTTACAGGACTTGCAACTTTAATCCATCACAAAAACATATAATTAATCTCAACTGGAATAACTACATATTTTTAAAAAGTCAAATTTGTCAATAGCAACTGAAATTGAAACACTAATACTTTATTATTTATTAATAATAAAGTATGTGTTTCAATTGGGTATAATATGAAAAAAACACAACTACTTCGATTTAGTAGGAACAACATATGACGCAATGCTAAACGAATGGAATTTAGTTGTTGTTTATTTAGTTATTGTTATTAGTAGTTGTTGTTATTTGTTTTAGTTGTTGTTGTTTATTTAGTTGTATTTAGTTTCAATAACTTTTCTTTATAATGCAATAATATCTGGCGAGCAGCTATTTAAACGATCGAACACTTCGTTTGTTTATTTGTGGCTTGAAGTAAGGCTCGCAGAAAATGCCGTTCATGGGTTAAATTTAGTAGGAACAACACAACCTGTGACGTAGGCTATATTATACCCAATTTCGTGGTTTTTAATTGTTCTAGGTGGCTTCGCAACCTACGCGCTGGCGCTCGCCAAACCCCGGAACTGCTTTCGCAGTTCATTTCGGATTGCTTCGCAATCCAATGCTAGCTTTGCTCGCGCATTGGATACGTTCTTAACGTCTAGCTTTTGTATACTTTTTTGAATATTGAAGTTCCGAAAACTTTTCACTGTAGAAAATTCTAAACCTGTACATTTCAATATTATCTGGGCATTTGGCGATAAAACACTTATAGAATTGAAGGATTTGTTACGTCAAGCACTCAGGTATCATAATTTTGATCTAGTTGCGCTTCTATGTCATTTTGATTCATGTTGCTAAGTTAACTTTCAAAAAATTCTGTGGCTGGCAACAGCATTTTTATTTGTTAACAGCATTTTTAAGTTGTTTATTTTTATTTCTTTTAGAATTTGTTATTTTTTTAGCGAAATGTTTTTTAACCTAACAGAATTCTTTGCCAACTGTTTTCTGTATATATGAAGAAAATAAAGTAAATATTTAAGTGTTGTGAAAAGAATCTTATTTAGTTGTACAAAGTACTTCTTTAAAAATGAAAACTGTTGCCACCGGCGAAAAAGAAATACAGCCAAAATTTGGGAGCCGCGTAAGAGAATTATATATATTAGATTATTTTAAGTACACTTTCAGAATATGCTACAATAATATCTAAGTTTTTTTTTTAGAAAAAGATAGAAAAAATCATCTCTGTCAGAGGTTTTTTATACATACAAAAATAAAAAAAACTACTTTGGAGAGATAAAAAAAAAGCCCAGATCGCAATTAATTTTTTGTATCATTTTAGAACGTACAAATTTTTTTGCAATGAATTTTATAAAGGTTGTAATTAATCATTGAAAAAAAAAACATTATTCGAGTTGTAACTCCAAGTATATTTTCCTAATTTTTCGTTCTTCATTTATTAATTAAACGTGCACCCTAATTAAAAAAATAGTTATTTTCTAGAATGGAAAAAATTAAATCATTTCATTAGAAAACGTGAATAGCGGTGATCAAAATGTACTTACAATACCAAAATTGCTCGAAGAATTCTCTGCTTCTAGAAATTCATTCTTTTTTTTTTTTTTTATAATTTAAACTTTTTATGAAGTTAAAAACTTTGCGTCGATATTTTTCATTAATCATTTTTATAATAATAAATCAAATTCGTCATATGCTATGGACATTAAAAATAGTTTAGCCATCTAGTAATTTTCATTAAACGCAACTTTTTTTTACTCATTACTTTAAAAAAAATACACAAATAGAAATTGAGCAACGCAACATCATTTATTAAGGTAAAAACTAGAAAAAGTTTCGCTACACTCAGTTAGCAATCTTAGTTCACATTAAACCATATTATCATTCAAAATTGGGGCAACCTGAATAAGCAAATTAATCCTTGTTTAATTTTATTACATGCTTTTATTATTTAACTTGTAGTAACATAATTCAATATAACGCTTTACAATGAGTGCAGGAAATTTACACGATATTATGGTGCAGCATTAAACTGATTTTCGGTACCTGTTTTTTATCGAATTTATGAATATATTTTGCTGCAATGAAAAGAAATAGATACAATAACTGATGTTTTCTAACATTTATTACTTGCTATAGGTTGATCAGGCATTTTATGCAAAACTGTACTTAGAAAGCATTTACAATAAAAATAATGAATATACAATTGTAATTAGACAATAACTCTTTAAACTATTATTAAATACTTCAATGCTTACAATTTCACAATAAAACTTAAAAAAAAAGAAATTACAAGTTTCTTAAAGTTGAATAAAAATTTATAAAACAAATACGTATATGAAGTGGCAATGGTTACAGAGCAAAATAAATAGGCTCAAATTTTATCACTTTATAACGTCACTGGCAATTCATCAATGATTTCATCAATGACAGATAGCAACCAATGGGTATACGTTTATTTTGGCATGTAAGGCTGAATCGTCCAATAGGAATGGTGCAAACGACAATTGATTGATTTATTCCACTTAGTGATATAGTTCCGCTTCTGACTCAGACATCTCTATAGAGTGGAGAAATAAATTTGTGAAACTAAATCTACACAAATGCAATAAGACATTTTGGGATATTTCAATTAAATGTTTTTTTAAACTAGCTATAACCTAAGCAGCAGAATTCACGCCAAGGTAGCAGAAGTGAATCTGCAGCACTGTAGTCAATTATCCAACTTTGTGACGTCAACGCAGACAGAATTTATAATTTTAAAAATTCAGTAACATAAATGCAGTAAAATTTTTAAAGATAAGTTCCATAAGAATAACGTAGAAAATTTTTATGTTGATTAAAGTTAAGTTTAACTTTTACGCAATGATTCTAAAAAACTGGAATAAATCCCTAAACGTTCAGTTCAGTCTGTAGTCAAATAGCGAGAAAAAAAATTCTTTTCTTTTTTTCTCGTTACTTCTACACATAATTAGTTTTTTTATGTTCTACGTCACTTCATGCTTGCCTTTGTGTTAAGTAAGAAATGTATTGTGAAAGAATCTTAGTGAAAGAATGTAGAATGAGTCCCCTTAGGAAAATTTGCCATAGGTTTGCCATAAAAAATGCCATAGGATATTCCTATGGGGTTTTGCCTATGGCAAAATTTTGCCATACACTTTTGCCATACATGTATGGCAAAATTTTGCCATACGTATATGGCAAAAGTGTATGGCAAAATTTTACCATAGGCAAAACCCCATAGAAATATCCTATGGCAAATTTCTGCCATACATGTATGGCAAAATTTTGCCATAGGCAAAACCCCATAGGAATATCCTATGGCATTTTTTTATATGCCATACGTATACAAAATTTTGCCATACGTATATTGCAAAAGTGTATTGCAAAATTTTGCCATAGGCAAAACCCCATAGGAATATCCTATGGCATTTTTTTATGTGGCAAAATTTTGCCATGCGTATATGGCAAAAGTGTATGGCAAAATTTTACCATAGGCAAAACCCCATAGGAATATCCTATGGCATTTTTTTAGATGGTAAATTTTTGCCATTAAACTAAGATTTGCTACAGCTTATGACGAAATATTTTTCCATAGGCTATGGTACACTTTTGCCATACAGCTATAGCAACATTTCTCGTTGATATTTTATCATACATCAAAAAATAGTTACTTACAATAATCGTTCGCAATGTATATTAAAAATGCAAAACTTAATAATTGTAGAATAAATATATATCCAGGAAGCTTTTTTTAAGAAAAAATTCTTTGATAAACTTCTCCTGTTTTCACTTGCAGAATCCTTTCTGAATGCTGTTCTCAATCAAATAAATTTTATATGGTTAGTACAAACCATTAGAAAATGGGTCCGGTCGCCGGAGCGAGTGGGGAAAGTATTGGTTATGTTGATTAGGAACAAAATACATTGAGTACAGGCAACCAATATTTGTTAAAACTGTAAAAAACAAGAAAATAGAAAGTGAGTCTGGAGGTCGGAGCGAGTATAAAAAACGTTAATTTGATTGATTGGTATCATAATTAGTTAGATGAGCGTCAGATATTAGAGGAACCTAAAAGAAAGCAAATTTAAATAATGGTCCGATGGTCGGAGCGAGTATGAAATTTTTTTAAATTTTGATATGTGATACTAAGCTAAAAATTAAACAGACTACTAAAACAATAAAATACTATGAAAACTCAAAAGATAAAGAGTGGGGCCGGTGGTCGAAGCGAAATTAGTTTAAAATAGACCAAACTGGACAAAAGCCGAATATGTAACGGTGCTGCCAGTGGTGGCATGTGAACAAAATTTTATCGATAAAAAAGATGGTATTGGACTATGAAAAGCTAAGAATAGAAAATAGGCTAAATTAGTTGATCCCCTACTAGTGAGGGATATAAAACTCAGAAAATTTATGTTGAGTTGTGTTAAGCACAGTTGGAAAAGAGAACGCAATATCGAAACATTGGTAAGTACAAAACATGTTTAAGACATGATTAAAATTGGTAAAATTAATAATTGCTATTTACACTTGGTCAGGGATAGTAAATAAAAATTAATTGGGTATAGGGCATCGTTATGACGAAAAAGTTGTAAACTTAAGGAGAGATTAAATTGTTAAAAGCATTTTTGGTAACAGCAGCAGATGATTTGGCCAGGGACTGTTCCGTTGATAATATTGAAGCAAAATAATTGTCAACCAGTAATCCAGCAAATCTAGTTAAGTGATGACCCTAAGCTATGTATAAATATGAAACAGAACATTGTACAAATATATGTGGATAGTTAAGAAATATTAATTGTAAGATAGTAAAACACAGAGACATGATAAAAACAATTTAATGGCAAGCAAAAATTAAACACAAAATAAAAATATAAAGCCCTAACGTATGTAAGATAATGTAAAAAAGCATTGCAAGAACCTAAGTGGAATTAAAATCAAAAACTAATGAGAATGTAAACGCTGACTTTGATATTGATATATGACAGCAATAAAATTTAATTATCACCGAACAAGTTAAAAGAATTAAAAAAAATTTAATTATTAAAGAAATGATGATCTGGCTTGATCATAAGCACTTAACTGCGTTTTTCATCATGAAGATTGTTTACAAATTGCTATGGGGAATAGAACACCATTAATAATGGAAAAGTGTTGTGACTTTAAAAATTTATATAAAATCAGAGGGAGGGGATAAAATAAAAAGGAAGATGTCGTTTAATCAGAAACAGCTGGGAGAAAGAAATATAAAAATTTTAGATAAAAATATAAACAGCAAGATATTAATTAAAGTGTACTATGTCAGCGTTAGCAAATAGCAAAATTTAACACAGCGAAAACCTATACCCAATCGCGACACATTTTAAAAGGATACAGATAATAAAAGTACCAGACAGCCGAAAATTAAAAACTTAATAAATTCAGATGGATAATAGCATAGGCGTTTGCAATAAAGTGTTTTTGACCAAGAATGAGATCGAAAAAATATTAAAATAAGTCGCCAAAGTTATCGAAAGATTCCACTTGTAGTGGATGACACGTTAATATGGCGGTCTGATACGCTAAGCCTAAAAGAATAGAACATCGGATTTCAAACACTCAAAAATTGGAAAATTGGCCACCCAGTGGCCGGAAAAGACTCACCAGGAATCCTTTGTGGGACTACATGTTGAATTTAATTAACTTCGGGATGAAATAATGGATATTTATTTCCTTTAGAACATGTTTTTGAGGACTCCATAGAAGTTGTTGTTTCGTTGGTGGAGATCTAAATCAGCTTTTCTCTATGGTATACTGCCATACAAATCTTTAAGGTTACCATTGGCCTATGGTATACTGCCATACGAATTTCTGTGGTTGCCATAGGCCAATGGTGACGTGCCATACAAATCCTTATGGTTACCATTGGTCTATGGTATACTGCCATACAAATCTTTATGGTAGCCATAGGCTTTTGGGGTTTTGCCATACAAATCTCTATGGTAACCATAGGCGTATGGTATCTTGCCATATAAATTTCTATGGTAGCCATAGGCTTATGGGGTTGTGCCATACAAATCTCTATGGTAACCATAGGCGTATGGCATCTTGCCATACAAATTTCTATGGTAGCCATAGGTTGCCATAGATTACCATAGGCTTCTCTATGGCAAAATTTCCTAAGGGTCACTTAAGCGAACTGATATTTGACGGGTTTGGCTCATTCGAAATAGAATGGAAAGAACAGTCGTTGCTAACATAAACAAATACCACGTTTCAACAACCAATCAGGATCGAGATACCCATACTACGTCTCTTGCAGGTGTCACATTGTAACAATCAAGGTTTTAGTGAGCAAAGCAAAGCAGGGTCTGTCCCTTGCTCGCTTTCTTACGGGAAAAGCAGATTGATGGCTATTTTAACGAAATGAAGTTCTAAACTAAAATTGTTTCCATATTGACTTTTTGACGCAAATGGACACCGGTGTCCTTTTAATACATATTTTTTCTGATGCTCCAATTACGAGTAAAAAGATATTTTGGTATTTTTTAATTATAAAAAGCAGTCTAATAATTGCTAAACAAATCTGTTACATTATTGGAATTATATTTGTACTAAAGTATAACATTCAAAAAAAGTAGTTAATTTTTTTTTTTCATTCATGTTTAAAAATTCATCAATAATTAATTTCGTAAATTAAAGAATGAGAAATATAACTGTTTTTATTGGATCTAAATAGCAGGAAATATGTGCAAAATTGAAAAATTATAGTTTAGAAGTGAGCCATGTTTGGAAGAATTTTCCTCTAAGGAAGTAAAAGACACCGGTGTTTCATGCTATATTTCATAACCATAAGTTATTAAACTGCTAAATATAGTATTTTTTATCTTATTTTGACCTAAATTAATACAAAATAACAAAAAAAGTAAGAGAAATATTTTTCATAAAATTCTGCGTCAAAGGTTAAAGACAATAATTTATTATCGTAAATACTAACATTGCACAGATAAAGTTTAAAATTTTAAATAAAATATTTAAAATCTTTAGTATTTTAATAAATGTTTGAATTGATCGAAAGTTATACGACAAGTAATACTCTGGCATTTATTTTACAATCGGGGCAAGAAACACAATTTTCAATTTAGTACATCGTTATCTAGAAATCAATTTTCGAAACGTGATTTTGTTTGGACCCATCTCAAGATTACTTCATAGACAAGAAAGTAATAAAATATTCTTTCGCATTTTATATTCCGAGGCAAAATTTTTAAGAAAAAAACAACTTTATTTGCTACGTCTCTGATTGAAATACATTTTTTATATCGCCTAGCATCGAAATCGTACTCATTTTCTTAACTCATATAGAATAAAAATATATACTATACAACAGCAACTTCACAAATATTTCTAGCATGAGAGAAAATTACAACAATTTTTAGGAAATTGTTTTTCAAATTTTTTGTATTATTTCCTAGGTGTTCTCATAAAGTAGAGTATATGCACTACGTTATGAAGAATATTTGAGAAATATAAACATAATGTTGTGCTTTGATTTAAAAATAAAAACTGATGCTTTTCGTCTGAAGTAATGAAATAAATACTTAGGAAAATTTTATACTTATACTGAGGGGATCGTGTCTTGTTTTTAAAAACAATACTCAAGCAATATCAGTTATCGTGATACTTTTATGCATGGAAGAACCATAAAAACCTATTACCACAGCACATATATTCAACATCTATATTAGGTATAGGTACCTATTACTACAATTAATTAAATATGACTGGCGTCGATGATGGTTATTGATTTTGGTTAGACTGTAGAATTGTGGTGTGCCCCTAGGATTGTTGACAAATTTCGTCTTAACGTTACATTTTGTTTTGCTGTTAAAAAACTATAAGACTTAGAAACTTATAATTACTAAGATGTGCAGAAAAGTGTTTGGGAATTACGATGGAATAAAAAAAAATTAACATTCTATAATTGATTCGAGGACTATTAACTGTTAAACTTTATAAAAAAAATGACATACAGATTACTCTACAGTCCGCAGGAATGCAACTACAGAGTTAGAATTTAACATGTTGAAAGAGCCATATTTGTTTATGAACTTGTCACTGAGTTTTTTCGAAACTCCAATTTGTTCGAAAGTTATTGTAATTTTAAGTGCATCATTTGCGAACTTTTTGCACTTTTCTATTTTTGTTTTACGTTACAAATCAAAATCTAAAAGACTTAAAAATTTAAAATTACAAACGTGTGTCGAAAACATTATAAAGAGTACAGCAAAATAAAAAAAATTCAGATGAGACAATTAGTTCGAGAATTATTAAATGTTAATCATGTAGTAAAAAAAAATATGTAGGTCGATCTACTACCCGTTGAAATGCAACTACAGAGTTGAAATTTGACGTGTGGATAAGACTTTTTTGTATTATAATTTTGACGAGAGTTTTTTTTATCAATCTTTAATAAATTAATTATATTAATAAAAGCATTTTTTCTTAAGTAACTAAGAAAGATTATGTAGAAGTTAGTTTAAATATTTATAAACTTTGTCTATTGTATGCTGATTTGCCTACCGTATTGTATGATGAAATATTAAAAAGAGGAAGGGATGATGTGAAACAAAATAGTTTTGTTACTTTTAAAGATTCAAATGAGCTTTTAGAAATAAATAATTGCTTAATTGAAGAAAATAAATTATTGTAGAATTGTAGGCGTAACTAAAAAATCGTAAAAGAACATACAATTTGTAGAAAAAAAGACAGCACAACTGTAAGGTTATATTTTTTTACGCATTGTACTCTTAATTTTAAATAATTAAGCGAAGAAAAACATTGTTCCCAAATCTGCTTCTTTTAGAGTTTTACTAACAATAGTTCATCATTTCTAAAAATTGCAGAGCTGTAGGAGTACAGCTCTGCAATTTTTCCTACGTAACAAAACCTCCTCAAAAGTATATTCAATTACTATCTACTAAAGCGAAATGTTTGAAACACACTTCTCCAGTTCTTCAATTTAAAACTAAGTTTTGCATAAAAACAGATTCTACAATAAGAAAACAAATTCAAACGAAAAACAAAACAGATAATTTCAGCTAATGGCAGTATTTTATTGCAAGAAACTATTACATGCACAGCGACTAATAATTTACAGTGAAATCAAAACCAAATTGCAACCATCATATCATTCTGATATTATAATTAAAAATGTAATATTAAAATTGTATTTATTTTCGGAATGATAGTTCAAATTAGTTCGCTCTTATCTTGGTATTTTCTCCATCTTACAAGAAAAGTTTCCTCTTCAAATCAATAAAAATGTTACCTTCGAAATGCATTGCAATAGATTATAACCCACAGATTCAGAAAAGATAAACTTAATTGATTAGCACAAGCTTTGACAAATTTCTGTTTAACCCATAAGTCAGTTTTAAATTCAGGTTACTTTACGTGTATTTCCATGTACTTAAAGTGTTAACTGCTGTGATACATATGTGCATAATGTTCGTTCACCAGGAACTGATACTGGACTTCTCCTTTGTCTCACATTATCCAACTAAAATTATCACTGATTTTGAACATTCGAAAGGTTTGATTGCAGTATTTATCAGACCTTTTACTTGAAGGGGTAGGAGATTACTGAAGAATTTGAATAATGAATTGAATCTCTTGATTCAAATATTGATTGGAATCACTTGATTCTAATCACTGATCAGAATCACTTGATTTGAATCACTGATCCGAATCAATTGATTTGAATCACTGATGATCATGGAGATTATGGTACTAACGACATGATTAACGACTTGACTAACGACATGGTTGCGGAAATGAGGTCATATTTCCGTTACACGAAGAGGAAAACTGTGAAAACCTCATTACGAGGTGAGAACTATAACCCCTAAGCCTGAAAGCAATGGAGTACAATTTGTAATTTTTAAGGAATGTTAAATGATCGTTTTACATACTTCTTTTAGAAAATAAGTATTCAGTATTTTTCTGATTTTTAACCGCTTTAAATATTAGTGCAATACAAGAACCTTTAAGCAACAAATTCGAAGCAAGATTCCTTTTTCTTTTATTGTTAAGTAACGAGATGTTATGAAAAGAAGGTACCTTTTATGTAGAATCAGGTACAGTAAATGGCAGATAAAAGACTGAGTACCTGAATTCGCCTTATAACAAGATATCAACAAAAAACACATTTTTCAAATTGGCCATTGCCAAAACCCGATCAAAATGTTTTTCGACAAAATGATACTAGCATTAACAGTTTTTTTTTTTTTAGGCAATAAAGTGCCATTTTCTCCTATGGTAACCATGTGATAGGTTGAAGAATTGCCAAAAATGAAACTACAAACGATAATTCTTTATGGCTTAACTGAGAGAGAGTTAAAAGCCGAGCAAGTCGCTTTCATAAAATACATCCAATACTTCAATGTCGTTATCTTTTTTATAGCTTACTCAGATTCTTAGTCAAAATATGAGCTTAAAGCGCTTTTATTTTAAAAACATATTTCTCTCAGTGGAATATAACTAAAATTGAGAAGTAGATAATACAATCGATCACAGCAGCGAAAGCGCAATTTTTTTTTTCATGGAAGATTCCAGCTTTTACTGTTTGAGAAAAAACCGATTACGGGCTTAAAATGTCGAACTTTGTTTCTTCCTTCTTTTTTTCCGTGGGAAGAATAGTTTGTTTAACTTGGTGTATAAAGACGAAGATTATGTAAATTCAGCATAGTCATAAATCATGTTCAGAGAAAGTATGCATCATAGACGGCAAACTTTCTCTAGAAGTGTCAGGAATGTTTATTCATTATTCAAACTGTTATTATGAGTATCTCAGACTGTAAGTCAAAAATATGTGGAAAAAGAAATCGACCTTTAAATAAATAAATCACAAAACAATTTCACAAAGATGGTTGCTGTTCACTTGTTCTATGACATTGGGTTGGCATAACTAAGCTCCCCTTTTTAAAAAAAATTATTTTACATTCTGCATGTCATGAAATGTTTTTGACATAAAGTTTTAGATCATTCGAAAAATGATAGTTTGTTCTAATTTAAATTTTGTTTCAGTTATAGTTCGAATTAATTTTTGTTGATTTTCCGTTCATTAAAATATAAAATGTCACGTTGGGAAAAAAGAGCATTTTCTTTGCTTTCTAAGGTCACATTCTTACACATTCCGTGACACGTTTATTTTTTTCAAGGCTCTAAGGCTGCAAAAGCTGCTCGTGACCATTGTGCTGTGTATAGAAAGGGTATAATAGGTGGAATAAGCACTCTTAATTGATATGCCATGCTTAAAAATGGCCTCAAGTTTTAGCCTGAATGACTCACCTGGATTTTTCCTTCCAATTGAGTTCGGTGAAAAGCGATGAAATCCGCTTTTGCACGAAAATCCACGTCAAACTATAAAACTGGCAAAGAAAATCAAATTCTCGAACACTTTAAACTTTTAAAAAAAAATTGAAATAAATCTGAGGGAGTTTAGTAAATATTATTGAGATACATTCATATTTTCACACCAAATACTAAATATGTCTCATAAATATTCCAAATTGTGCACAGAATAAGAAGTATTACAAATTGCTATCGAATAATTTGTTTTCAAACTGCAGTCAAATAATTTGCTTAAGAACTATTATATTATTCATCTTGTCTAAACTTATCTCTGCTATGCCACTGTTTCGTGTGCAACAACGTTTAAATTCACAGAATTCTAAAATTAATTTTAAATAAATATGTCCTTTTTTACCGTTTTGAAATATCTTTTTGAGAAGATAAATATTTTGTTGAAATAATTGTAAAGTTTCCAAAAATTAAAATTTGATTACAATTTTTAACTAATTTAAGGAACTCGTTTAATCGATGACATTTTTACGTATATTAGCAATATCCTCAATTTCTAACGTAAAAATCTCTGCTTTCGTTATTTTCAAAGTTCTTTTATGAGCTATTTTTAGCGCCCACGAATATAAATAATTTGAGACTTTCTAATTACTAATTTGAGTCTTTTATTTTATATTTTTCACTTCATTTTACTTTTGCTAAAAGGAGATTATGTAAAAATTGTGATAACAAAAATGTATGCTCTCTGGTTGTACATAAAAGCTTTTAAACACGCCTTTCTCCAAAAAGTGACAAATTGCTCCCGAGAAAGTATTGGAATATTTTACTGTGAAACAAATGGTAGTTTAACCTGTATAACGGCAAACCAGAGAATGGTCGGAATATATATTTGAAATTAGACGGGAACTAACTATTATGCAACTTGTTAAAAGGATTACTTATCTAGAATACATTTTCTTTTCGAAATACATCTCGATGTTCTATGTTGCACTCTGATTTTTTTCTTCTCCATGAATATATATTTATGGAATAAAATTAAATTCAGATTATATAACATTCAGATTCAAATATATAAAAAAAAGATTTTTTCTTGCTCAACATGATCCATCTATTTGTCTGCTTTTGAATCGATAAGTTTTCTTAGAATATTAAAATTGTTTTAAATTAAAAATGAAAGTTATGAAAATGTTAATGACCTAGTAATATTTAACTGTGACTATATGTATGTAACTGTTGAATTGAATACGGCCATTAGAAAAACATAATGGTGAGAAAGAAAAAATATTTGTTTTCTTTCTAACTAATATTGTAAAAAATCGGTATGGGTTTTAAATAGATTAATGTGAGCTATATCATTTTGAGGTTTCGAAAAATCCCGAGAACAATTTGATCAATGGTCTGGATAAAATATGTTTTCTTTTTCGTTTATTCTATTTAAATTGTGGATTTTTTATCAGCATTTTCTGCTATATGTTATATTTTAAATTTAAAAAAAGCAATATTTTTCTATGCACCAAATCACTCTTTCAGTTTATAATAGCACCAAGAGAGTAAAAATATAATTTTTTTACGTCTGAACTTTATTGATGTCAAAAACGAAGTCGTAAATCCTCAAGTTCCAGTATCGTTTTCCTTCTAACAGAGAAAAAAATATTGAGGCTACTCTTGGCTCAATTTTTGGCGAAAAAAAACTTTTTCTTGGTAAACATGATAGATCTTTTTCTCAGCTTTTCAATTTAGAAGATATTCATTACAAGATTAAAGTATTTTGAAATAAAAATGAAAGTTATAAAAATGTTAACGACATCGTAATATTATACTTTCTTTTTCTTATTAGAAGTGACTTGCACCATTATTTTAGCTAAAACTTAAGCCTTTTTATCATATCGTTTTCAGTTTTTATTTCTTGACTTCTAAATGGAAATGTTCTGTAACGAAAATTAATGAAACTTTTTTTTTTATCGAAAACGATATCAGGAAAAAACGTAATGACTTTTTTTGCGAATTTAAAAAGAACACAAAGCATTTTAATGGAGTTTAGGCATGCACGTTTTATGGATGGTTTTATCAAAATGGTTATTCCTTCGAATACTGCCATTAACTTATTGATTTTTTAAGTGGAAGTTTTCAAAGTGAAATATAGTGCAAACAGAAAAAAGTACTCACTCCAAAATACAATAACAGTTTAGAGGGTTTGGAACGAAAATATCGAAATAGTTTTTAAATTGTTCAAAAGAAATAATCTTTTATAGATTCGGCGAAAGTTGGTCTCGAACCCTTATTTTGCGATTTCTCCTCATATTTTAATAGTTTGTAATTCGAAAAAATATAGTAAGTTATCGAGGCATTAGTGGCCTTGATTTAAGGCAAGAACGTCTGGATACTGCTTTCAGTAAAAGGGCAAATTGAGAAAAATAATTTTGAGAATCTCATGCTAAATTTGTGGGAAGAAAGAATTGACCAGCACCAGTTTTCAAGAAAATTAACATGGTTTCAATTTACTGAGTTAACACGTTCACTTATATGCGTAATTGATGCAATTTAATATACTATATGAACATGGTGAACATAATAAATACTAAATTCAAAGGCAGTGAAACAAAATTCGTTTCCTTTTTACATGTTATGTCCTTAGAGTAGGAACTCATCGTCTAGAACAGTAGTTTCCAACTGGCGGCGCGGGGGCCGCATCCGGCCCATGAAGCTTTTTTTGTGGCCCGCGAACTAAAATATAGTAGTTGTCATTTTTTTGCGGACAATTTTCGTAAAAAATCTATATGGGTTTAAATACTTTTCTAATTAATAAGAACTTAATTTCTTCGCTTCTGTGAAATTTATCATAACAACGGTGCAAAAAAAAAAATTCTCAGGTTTTGCATCCAAGAAAATATTTATTCAAATACAAAAATAATCGTGTATGTTGATCTTTTTTATTTCATTTCTTTGTATTTTGTGAATATAATTTAGCATGTGTGTATCAGAAATTTTCTCGAAGAAATTCTCCGATTTAACTTTTTGAAACCACTCATTTTGGACTAAAATATTTACACACACATTTGTAAATTTAAAATGTAAATATCTATTCTCTGGTGGTTGCAGCAGACAAACCTCAATTTTGCCATTGAATATTTTGTGTGCTACTATGTAAGTTTTAATACCAACCTTTTTAAAGTTTTATATCTTAACAATTGAATATCTGTTGCACATTAATTGTTTAATACATGGGATCACGTTAAAGTTATTGTAGCCCGAATTTTAATATGCGATTAAATATTTTTAAAAATCTTCTTCTTATTTTAATTTGTAATTCAATACTTTTGTTTTGTACAACTTGGTAAAAATCTGACAATAACATTTAATGTTCCTTCAAGCATAAAAGAGTCCTACATAAAATTTTGATAAAGTTGCGGCCCGCCATTTGATTTGTGTTTTTAATTGTGGCCCCCGGCCTCATGTAAGTTAGAAACCCCTGATCTAGAACATAAAACTCTGGTCTTATAGCAATTTATCTATCAGCCAAATGATAATTAATTTTTTCATTCCAATAATACTAACTTTAAAATCACTCATTTTTGAAATATATAAACTTGGATAATACAATCTAGCAATTTTTTTACAAAAAATACTCACAGTAGAGAAAATGAAATTATTGTAGGGCAAACATCTCTATGAAGTTCATAACTTCATGAAATTAGCATAATGAATCTTTAAAATAAGTGTTTCATCTTAAATCTAGCTATAAATTGAATTATTTTTCTTTCAGTAAAGCTAATACCACATTACATACAAAATTAATTAACTTTCCCGAAAGTTCTCAATTACTTAAGTTTCAGCTTAAGTTTTGACAGGCAGACGAAATTCTATATCAGCCAATTATCACGTTTTCAAAATTTTAATTTAATTTTCTTCATTTTGAAACTATATGCTTAGAGAGATTCGATATTAAGTGTCTCTAGGGACACTTTTATGTCTCATTAATTCAAATTTATAGAGATAATTCTAGAAAAAAAAACGAGGAAACACTTATAAAGCTACTTTTTTCTATTTTATTTGAGGATTTTCCCGAAATTCTAAATCAGATAATAATTCCAATATTATAATTAATAAACTAAGTTATAAAGAATTTAAAATGCAATGCAATTTATATAAAAATAATTTGTTTATTAGCAGAAAGAGAGAGAGGGTGCCCTAAAATTATTAATCTTAATATTACATTGAGTTAATAAAGTAAAAAAGAATTCAAAGCTTAATGTAAATGACATCGAGTCATTTATGTATTTACATATCATCCAAAATTTCTGAATCTCAACACTACATATAAGTTAATAAAGTAGCAAAGAATTCAAAGCATTTTTTTAATCTTAATATTACAATAAGTTAGTAATAAGACAAAGTATAATTTAAGTAATAATTTTTTTAAAAAAAACTTGGGAATTTTGTAG
The DNA here is from genome assembly GCF_982258835.1 of Parasteatoda tepidariorum. Classification (NCBI taxonomy): domain Eukaryota; kingdom Metazoa; phylum Arthropoda; class Arachnida; order Araneae; family Theridiidae; genus Parasteatoda; species Parasteatoda tepidariorum. The sequence continues at coordinate 70,318,228 of NC_141759.1, forward strand.
AAAATACATAAAAATAAAAATAGCGAGTGGAGTCCCTCCGCGCGGAAGAAGTTAAACTTCGCAGCCTGCGACGTTAATTGTAGAAGAATCAGCAGTCGTAGAAGGATCACTAGTTCTATTCAACGACTCTTTTTCCTGCTCCGCTCGCTTCCGTGCTCTGTAATCACGGTAATATTGTGCATTTTTCCCTCGTGGACCTCTTGAACCAGTGGCAGTGCTTGTGGTTGCCTCATCGTCTCGCCCTGGAAAATGTATTTGTATTAATAATGTATGTGAATGCGTCATAATGCAATTTCAGAAGAGAAAACCTAACAATCAATTGATATTCACAAGAGACGTACCTTGACATAACCTTAAATCCGTCGCATTGTGATTTCCCGGCCAATAAAAATGTAGCGTTAAACGTTTAACGCAACCTTCTTGGAAGTCGCATAAGAAGTATAATTTCAATAAAAAATTCACGTTTGTAAATTTAACTTAAATTTGTAAATCTGATTTTAAATTGTTTCTGTGAACGAATGCCATCATGCTCTTGGGGTAAATAAATAAAATTATATCAGCAAATAAATTTCCGAAGTGAAATATCTTCACAATAGACTAAAAAAAATTCTTCAAATTTTTTTACTATATGGGTCATTCTCACAAAAACAGTCATTTTCATGTCCCCAGTATGTTTTATGTTTGTTTTACAGCTTACGAAAAAAAAAATTCAGTGAAAGTGTCCTTCAGAATGCAAGCTAACAAAAGAATAAAAATAAAATTGTCAATTTTTATTTTTTATTTATTTTAGGTAATTAAAATATACCAATATGTCATTCCCTCACTTGTCCCCACTGCTGATTTAAAAAAAAAATTGTTTCTGAAATAAAAAATTTTTTTTTACAAATTCGTGTTTTTTATTTCAGAATACTGAAATATAGAATTCAGAAAATCAATTTTAAATTTAATTTCTGATAAAAATATTAAAACAGCACTATTTTAAACTTTGTCCCCAGTGTTTCGCGTCATTCCCTCACACCAATGTTCTTATCACCTGCAATCTTCTCAGAATAAAAATATTTTAATAAAAACTTCAGAAATTAACAACTGGCATCATAGAACAAAATTGCAGTATGTTTCCATCTTCAACTTAAAGAAGCTTTACTGTGGAATAAATTTGAATGAATCAAACCAGGTAAAATTTTTTACATTTGTCATTCCCTCATGTCATTTTTTAGAGTAAAATAAAATACTACTTCATCGAGAAAGTGGATAATTATATGTTGCTTTCTTGTATGAATATAATTGTATGTGATTGACTTCAGAAATTAATTAGGCCTAACTGTTATTTTTAAATTTTATTGAATTCGTCATTCCCTCACTAGTGTATAAAGTGAGGGAATGACGCTGAAGTGAGGGAATGACGCTGAAGTGAGGGAATGATTCAAGATGAGTATATTATCAAATTTTTTTTTGCTGAATCGTGCCAGCCAATTTTATTTCCCAAATCTGTAAAAACTATTAAATATATAAGATTAAATTATAATAAATATTAGATACTAGGAGGCTCCGCCCCCTGCTCGCTAACGCTCGCCAATCCCCGAGAATTGCTACGCAATCCTATGTGGTTCACGCCGTGAACCATGGCTCGCTGCGCTCGCTCGCCAATGAACACAATGCTCTAGCACAAAGACATAGTATATTATCATCAAAGACACAGTATTTTATCATCAAAGACATAGTATTGTACTTATGTCGAAGAATTCTATCAATGTTCTTATAGGGTTTAAAAAAAGTATATTAGCTATTTAGATTGTACATGGTGAAAAAATCAAAACATTAGCTAAATGAGAAACATATTTGCAAAATAAATGATCAAATATTGCAGTTACTCACCTAAATTCAAGTAAATGTGTATAATAAATTAGTTAATGCTAGAAATTCTGAAAGTTTTAGAAAAAAATTTTATTATTTAAAATATAAACTTTAAACCCTAACTTTTCCTTGTGAGATAATAACCCTCAAAAAGTCTTTCATTTTCAAGAACACAAAAATTTGTTTTATCGCCAAATGAAATATATTTTGGTGATCAGCATTATTGAAATCAATTTCTATATTAATTTACATTTGTGATAAAGTACATAACATTTTAGAACAAAATAAGGATGTTTTACATACAATAAATTAAAATGCATGGCTGTTAGCATTACCCGAGAAATAACACGTTGAGGTCGCCATGCTGCATTTCTAATCGGGGAGTTTTGATTTTGGCAGTTCCCCTTGCCTACTGCCAATAGAAGTTTCAATTAAATTTTCTCCAAAAAACATTTTTTTCTGCAAAGCTCTAAGAAATTAACACTAAGCAATTAGAATTTCTTTGAAAACACAATTATAGATTTGGCATCTTGGAGCAATTACTGAAAGGCTGTCAAATGACTTAACTCTTGACAGGCCAACATAAAGTTGTCCATGACTAAAAACTTGTTTAGTCAATACTAAACTGATTTTCTCAAAAGTCTGACCTTGTGACTTATTTATAGTCACGGAGAAGGCCAGACTAATTAATTCCTAATTGAGTTTAAATTAAATATTATCATGTTTTTAGGGCATGAATCTGAATTGAACAACCTGATAATGCTCACTCTGGTTATTGTTTCCGTTTTTAAAAGCGCTATATGTTGAGCCACCTCATGTGACATTTGCCATGTGACATTTTTAGCCGCAATGATTGGTTGATTTTCTAGCGTTGCCATTCGGGGAGTTGTAATGAGGCTTTTTTTTATCGCCGTGTAAGAGAAATATATATATAGATACTTAGTATGTTATCATTTTCAAACTTTAGGTAGATGTAACTTAGATAAAAACATGTATTAAAATAAAATAGCATTCCCTCACTATTAGTGTCATTCCCTCACTTTTAAAATAGTGAAAATAATTAATTTACTTATTAATTAATTTGAAAAATAAATTAAAAAATTAATAAATTAATTTATTAAATTAATTAATTTATTTATTAAATTTATTAATTATTATAAATTAATTAATTATAAATTAATTATTTAAAAAATTAATTAATTTAAATATTAAGTATAATTTATAGCATATATACTTTATTTATAATGCCATTACATATTTCTATTAATATAAAAAGTTTCAGAGCTTTTCATTCACTTTAGTTTCTTGGGATTTTATGAACTGAAAAATGACAGTTTTCGTGAGAATGACCCATATATTCAAATTATCATTCATTTTTCACTTCTCATCTATCATCAGTTTAACCATCAAAAACATATAAGAAATTCGAAAGAAAATACTTATCTTTAAACAAATTAATTAGTTTCCATAAATAATTAATATTATTATTTCTCTCACTTAGATATTTTTATAAAATATTAAATAAGTTCAAATTCAAGAAAATTCGGATCATATATTTAAAATGCATGTATAATGTGTGCGAAAAAAACATCTACACTGTTGGAAATTTTATTCTAAAATTACGGCAGCAGTCAGACGTAAAGTCTACGGTAAAGAACATTTTTTCCCTTATAGCTTTTAAACCGGTTGCAACTAGTATGGTTAAAAAAACTTCAATATGAAACTTTATGGTTTTTTTTAACCTTTCAGTTACTAGCAGGTTTCCAAAAAAAAAAAATTAACTGGGTATTGGACCTAGGTTTTTCGTAAGGTGATGAGCACTGAAGTAAAGTTGCAGTTGAGTTGTGTTTTATCAAATGAACAGTTGAACTTTGTTTAATTAATTTATCTAGTTGTTTCACTTGTTGTAAAAGATACCAGACATTTTTGCGTTAAGTAGCTTGATACGGCACTGTCATCTATAAGTGAAAGAAAGTATCGCATTATAATTGTCCAGGGTCACAAATTGGGGAAAGCAAGACACTGGAAACTCTTCATGTGTTGAAGGGAATAGATGAAATATTGTGGTGTCAGCGCTGGGACTCGAACTGTGGTTCGGTCGTTTATGAGATTGACTGATTTGTCCTCTCAACTATAACATGGACCGAATTGTAAAAAAATCAGTGTCTTCATCAAGTGGGCTTAATCGGTGCTATTATTTAACCGATTATTTAACCATCTTAGGTGGAAGCAGTTAATAAATGGTTTTTTTACAGTTAACAGTCTGGCTGCCCTCTTTTTTATGGTTATTTGACTGTTTTGTTTGAATATGGTAAAATAACAATTAAATAAATTGTTATTTAACCATTTTTTTTAGAAATTTCTAACAACGCAATAATAGTTTTTTAACCAACAAATAAAAGTTATAACATTAACTTAAGAAGCTAATGGGTGAGTTCCCTGACTTGAGGATTTCTGAGCTCAATTCAATATGCTCTGATGCTGCGAAAACAATCAAAAAAAGTTAAATCAGTTTTTATCTTAAGCGAAGAGTGGAAATATCTCATCCTTCTATTTTTGTTAAAAACAAACGATTTTGTGTTGAATTAAAATGTTTTGAAAACTAACTTTTTGGTTTAATATAAAAAATTTACCAAATCTGCACTGACTGTAATTTTTACAATGACACTGACTGTAATTTTTAAAAATGTATATGCTTTATACATTTAGAAATTTAGAATCTGATTGGTGTATTTTAAGCGGAACAATCAAAGGAAATTCAGTACAGGGGTGCCGGGACAGGAGGTCGCTGAGAACTCTGAAATATTTTCTATGTTCGACAAATTTTGTCAAGCCATTTTATAACCGTCGTCATTTATAACCGTAGCCATTTTATAACAGCCGACCCAATTTTGGGTTTACGACTACTAATGTTTAACTCCGAAGCCATGCAATTTTGAACCCAGAAGACAAGGGAACTCCTGGGTAAAATATTGGGAGAAATTTGCCTTCGTGGAGGACTTTTTGATGGAACTAACCCTCTTTGTATTACATGGAGAGGAAAATCATGAAACCCTCTCGTGGTTAACCTGAAGGCAAGGGGACTCCAACCCATGATCCGTCTACCACTGAGGATATTATACCTCAGCACAGGATGCGGAATTCATACCGACCAGCCATCGCTGAGATTCGAACCCGGTTCACCTTATTGGAAAGCGAACGCTCTATCTCCTGTGTCATCACGGCCCTTGTCAAGCCATTTTATATATTTACGAAATTTCATTGAAATATATTTCTTTAACACCAGCAACTGTAACGCTAACATATGTAACACTTACATCTGCAGCGCTAACATCTGATAGATTGAAATTGCACAACAAGCAAAAAGCTGCACAGTGCACATTTACCCCGAAAAGTGTAAAACAGACTGTAAAAGCAGAAAAACTGCTATTTGTAAAATGGCCAAAAAAATCAGATTTTGGCTTGAAACCTTGAAATTTTATAGTCTTTACACTATAAAAAAAAAACTATAGAATAATGGCTATTTTTTTAAAGATGCGAGGAAAGATGAAGTACGTTCATAGTATTAGAACAATAATTAATATTACGTATTTGTATTTCAATAAAAAAAATATCAAACTTTTTCTTACATTTTTCTCTAACTTTGAAGGACATGCGCAAACTAAAAAAAAAATAATAATAATAAATATTTTTTTTCTCAAATTCAAGATATTAAAATACAACTTTTTTCAGCTATTACAAGTCGCTAATCAAAAATATTCGTTTTTCCGCCCACCCTATGCTACAAGTGACGTAGAATTGCTCTTAAGGTAAATGAATCTAATAAAAGGATATGAAGATTTATTGATTCTCCCATTAATTATGCGTATGAAACGAAACAAAAACATTGTCTCAAACTTTTGAACGGTTTACTGACTAATCTGTAAAAACTATATACTACTGTTCGAAAATTCGGAGCTTGCCGAACTAAAATATCGCTCAAATTTGCTATAACCTTAATATGGTGCCTAGGATAACCCGTATTATCATGCAAATTAACTTACCACGTAAATTTGCTGCATTTTTCTTTATTTTTAATCTAAACTGTTTGTTTGTTTTTTACGTAAATTTCTTAAAGCTGTCAATCTGGTTTAATGCATCCCATACGTATATTAAATAAAGGTGCAATAAATAACAATAACATAGTTTTTGTTGAAAATAAATAATATTTCATTTTACATCAGAATTTCCCAATGAATTTAATGAGTCCTTCCCAATAAATTTAATAGATTCCGAAATTCTTTATTAAATTTCTTCTTATTTCATTCTCCACAAATGCTTAGTTGTTCCAAGATCATAAATTTAAATTAAATGGTTAATTTTTACGAATTTTTTCAAAATGCATTTTTTTCCTCTTATTTTCAAAACGATTCTCCATATAAAATAGTGAGTGCTCGATTACCTAAGAAACTTTTTTATATGCCATTTTCCGTCTGGTGAGTTTTCCTTTCATCAAAAAAAAGGAAGAAATTTAATCTTATAGTTTGCCAACTACTATTTCTCGAAGACTAATTTTCTTTGATTGGGTAACATCACGTGTGTTGTTCTGAAATCGTGACTTGTGAGTATGATTGTGCTGACGCATCAAATTCGGGAAAACTGATATCGTAGTTGTATATATATATATATATATATATATATATATATATATATATATATATATATATATATATATATATATATATATATATATATATATATATATATATATATATATATATATAGCTAGATAACTTTGTTACATCATTTATTTTACAAGTCATGTGTTAAATATTGTTCATGAAAGATTAAATCTTGATATACGTATTTGATTCTTGTGCATTAAGTGAATATTTATTCTTCGTAAGGGATTGTTGATATTGTCTTCGGCCATTGAGGCAGAGGGTGTGCGACTGTTCTTGTTTTCCAGTGGGGCTATCATTGGCCAAGAATTCGATTTCTGCCAAAGCCATACGTCACACCCGTTTATAGGGCGGACCCATTCATTCGTCCACAGATCGTAATTTCTAAATTCTAAGCCTTAAATTTAAAAGATAAGTTTATTTTATAAATTATTTTCGTGTTTATCTTAATTCATTTTAAATCATTTTTGCAATATTAATTTTTACAATTAAATTTATTTCGAACTTCTCAGAATATGATTTATTGATCAAATCACGTGCACTATATTCCAGAAAGAAAGAAAAAATTTCTTTAGTAAAAAGTTAATTCAATAAAATTACGTGTAGCCAGCATTTAAAATTTAATGAAAATTGTCATTCATTAAGCAGGAATCTAACGAATAAATTAACACATTTTTAAAAATTGAAACTTACTATTCAATTAATTATAAGAGAAATTAATTCTTTAATTTCATTGTATCATAATGATAGCGATTATGAGAATTTTTTCCGTATTATGCTCGGAAGAAAATCCATTAAATAATTTTGTAAAAAATTTTAATTTGGAGCTAACTTTGATGCAATTTAATCCTAAGTCCTTTAATATACTTTTATTAATAATCAATAGATGGCGCCACTAAAACTTTCCTAGGTTCCATTTGTAGACTTTCGCAGCATTTTCCTATTCTAAACAAAACAATCAAAGACCCGCACTACTTATTACCCTCATTTGAAATATTAGTAACTACATATCTGTCCGAATAATTCTTTAAAATTTTTAATAATGGACCTTTTCTAAAAATATTAAATAAAAAAAAAAGTTTTATTTTTAAGTTAAACGAAACTATTGACTTAGAATTATGGAGATTCGAATTCCTGCTTTGTCATCTCCAGAATGTTTATGTCCCACTTTCCTTTAAACATACATAAAACCTATAATTAATTCATTTGGTAAATAGTTATTTTACATTTATGACTGTAAAGTCCTCTTGTTGGTTGTTGTGAGAAGCTGGGAAAGTTTGGTGAGGGGCGCGTATACCTGTGTGATTCATCCCTGCTGTGTGTGTTCGTGTGGTAGACACATTTAAATGTGTGTACCACACGAACACACACAGCAGGCCATTTTATAAAATCTTTCAAAAAAGCATTTAAAGTTATAGTTGCTGTAGTTCATTTACGTCGCACTAGAGCTGCACAATGGGCTATTGGCGACGGTCTGGGAAACATCCCTGAGGATGATCCGAAGACATGCCATCACAATTTTGATCCTTTGCAGAGGGGATGGCACTCCCGCTTCGGTAGCCCGAAGACCTGCACACGAAGTCGAGCACTTTACGGTAGAACAGTTTAACGAGGACCAATACCGCACACCCTCGGCCCCTAAGCAGACTAATCCAAGTGATCACCCACCCGCACACTGACCGCAACCAGTGATGCTTGACTTCGGTGATCTGCTGGGAACCGTGTCTTAACGATCAGTCCACTGCGAGACAAAAGCATTTAAATATACATCGGTTTATTACTTTAAAATATAGTTGCACGCAAACAAGAAATTGCAATTGAAGGAAAGAAATTCAAAACAGCATGAAATGACTGTAAAGTTTTGGAATTTTTTTTTTATTTAAAAACAATAAATAACATTTTATCACATAGTAAAACTATTGCTTTTCGGAATAAAAGATAAAAATTATTTTATTTAATTACAAATATGTGCTTTTAACTTGTATAACGCCAAAAGATTATCGATATGTTTACATTAAACAATGAATTAATTATTAATAACAATGAATTAAACATAGTGAAGTTTATTTTTATATTGTGTTTTGTTTTAAAATAAAATATCTAAGTTGTAAAATAATGTTTGTCATGATTTTTTTTTTCCGACTACGGCAGTATGTAATTTATTCTGCAACTTCGTAATAAATCTTCAGAATTTTAGAAAATGGGAGTTTGCAGGTATAACATATTCATTAATAAAACTTAATAAGATATAATGCAGGAAAAAATTTTATCGTAACGTATATTTTATAACGTATCGTAATTTTATCGTATTATGAAAACGGGTGTATTTAAAATTCGGTTACTTTTAAATCATTTGCTTTTTAACATTGTTGCTAAACTTCAACTCCAGCTCATGAGTGTTTCTACCAACTAGCATTGTATTTATTACTTATACTTTGAATTATTCGATTGAAATTTGAGATAAGAAGTGTATATATATATATATATATATATATATATATATATATATATATATATATATACATTCTTTTTTATTTTTTTAATCGTGTTATTATTTTTATTATTTTTATCATGCTTAATATAATAGTAAAATAATGATAATAGTAAAAATTTCCTTGATTTAATATTTAAAATTTAGCTGAAAGACAATTACACTATTGAAAAAAACAAAAAATGTAAATCAACGAAGAGAAGAATCTTGTTTAAATTTTCATCTGTAAGGTCCTGCATTTTCTTTGCGAAAACAAGTTTTTTAAAAGCATAATACAGTTTTTTTTTACGACTAATTCATCAAACCAGAAACTTGACACCAACCTCTGCTTATTTATTTTTTTTTTTTAATTTTCTTTTTTTAAAAAGCTCTGTTTAGAATGTGTACATATTACATCTACTTTCTTTTAAAATCTATTTGTCATAACGCATAATCTGAAAACAAGAAATACAGTAAAATACAAGAAATGGAATTGTTTTAAAAAAAAATATATTTTGCTATAGCAACGTTCGCAAAAGAGTAATTGATTGTAGTCAAATTTCTATTATTCATACTAATTAGTATTATAAGTATTAGTATATTAGTATTAGCACTAATTAGTATTAGTAAAGCTGCCTTTATAAAGGCAACTTTGAAAAGATAATGTAAAAAAAAAAAATTATTTTTTCTTCTTATTCTCGTATGCAATTATATGTTTGTGCAAATTTAATTTAGATAAAGCATAATATTTACTACATTTTTTGGTTTCGAAATTAAAAAGTTTGGTAAATTTTTTTTTTTCTAATATTGTTGGTTTGGTACATTACACCTTTAAATAATTATCGAATTGTTGAAAATTTCTGATGTGCCAATTTAAAGTTAATTTTACATTGGCTACAAGTGGCTCATAGCAGGACTCTTTACCCATGGCAACACTAGACATACCTTCATCCAGTGGCCCCCATCCCCCCAAGCTCTTGGGCGCATGTACTTAAAAGAAATTCTCTCGTCTAATTCCCCCCCCCCCAAACTATTCGTTTTATTTAGTGTAAAAATTCCCCTCCAAGCTTTAAGTGGGCTCATCGTGCGCCCACCTTCCCCCCTGATGGGGGCCCCTGCCTTCATCGTTAGCGTGTGGATAGTTATGAGAGTAGCAAGTAGGTTAATTTCTGTCTTTATTTACAATTTTTAAGCTGAAACTGCATTAAACATAATGCTTAATGAAAATTTCATGCAATCAAGAAATTTTTAAAATTTAATTTTGATAATCAAAATGCACGAAATATTATAGACAGGGGAAACATCGTAATACATTCCCGTACATCCGTGCAGAGGAGGAAACGGAAGATAAAGATGCCTCAGATGATATATGAGAGTGTTGCGATCGCGAATCGGCGACGTTCTGGGAAACATCTCTTGGCGTAACCTGTAGACATGCGATCACAATTTTGATCCGTCCCGCAGTGGACTGATCGTTATGACACAGTTCCCAGCAGATCACCTAAGTCAAGCATCAATGGCTACGGTCAGTGTGCGGGTGGGTGACCACTTGGATCAGTCTGCGTAGGGACCGAGCGTGTGGTCCTCGTTAAACTGTGCTACCGTAAAGTGCTCGCAGGTCTTCGGGCTACCGAAGCGGGGGTGCCATCCCCTCAGCAGAGGATCAAAATTGTGATGGCATGTCTTCGGATCATCCTCCGAGATGTTTCCCAGATCGTCGCCAATAGCCCATTGTGCAACTCTAGTGCGAAGTAAATTAACAGTAATGGCAACAACAACCGTCTCAACCTGCTAATTTAAAACTCAGTTCCGCGGTTCACATAAGTCCGGTCTAAGCTATCGAACCTCGGCCACTCCGGACCGAAGTTCGATTCTTTAACCACTAGGCTACCATGGCCCCGCATCAAGTGAGACAAATGAAGACACACCGGCCATACTGCAAGAAAGTAGACCGGATATAGGAACTCGGAAGTTGAAAAGAATGTAGCGCCCTCTGCTGTAAAATTATTCATCATAAACAATAACTTCATTTCTTTTCGTTATGTGTGAAACTAGTGTTTATTTAAATAAATACTGTTTTATTTATATTTCAGATATGCCTTATGTATACAGTGTTTGTGATTAAACTCACGAGAAGAGCAGCTTACAGGCGCATTGTCTGTTATATTCTAAAGAGCATTATTATTCATAAAGCTGAACAATCACAGGGTTCTTAAAATAAAGATTCTCTTGCTCATACTGGTGTGAAGCTTTATTCAAGGATTATGTGTGATGAATCTTATAAGGATGAATGTAATTTAAAAGAGTACAATGTTTTTCTTTCTAAAGAGAAACCATTTTCATGTAATGTGTGTGATAAAACATTTGCGCAGAAAAGTCATTTAAATAGACACTCTCTTATTCATACTGGAGAAAAACCTTATTCCTGCAGTGTATGTGATAAAGCATTCATCCAGAAGCAAAGCTTAAATGTTCACTATCTCAGTCATACTGGAGAAAAACCATATTCATGCAGTGTATGTAATAAAACATTTACTCAGAGAACTTACTTGAATAAGCACTCTCTTGTTCATACTGGAGAAAAACCTTATTCGTGCAATATTTGTGATAAAAAATTCTCTCAAAAAAAAAAAGATTAGATGAACACTATATTTTTCATACTGGACAAAAACCATATTCATGCAATGTGTGTCAAAAAACATTTATGCAAAAAAATAATTTAGATAGACACTCTCTTATACATACTCAAGAAAAACCTTATGTGTGCAATGTATGTGATAAAACATTTAGACGGAAGGAGAGTTTAAATGAACATAAATTTCTTCATACTGGAGAGAAGCCATATTCATGCAGTGTATGTGATGAAGCATTTGCACGTAAAGGATATTTAAATAGACACTTTCGTGTTCATACTGGGAAAAAAACCAATAAATCAATAACACCAAAAATTTCCATGAATAAGCGTTCTTTTCTTCATACAGAAGGAAAACCTTTTGCATGTAATAAAACATTCAAGCAGAAAAAAAATCTCATTGAACATTCTTTTCTTCATACTGGACAAAAACCTTACAAATGCAATGTGTGTAATAAAACATTTGCACGGAAAAAAAGTTTAATTGAACATTCTTTTCTTCATACTGGAGAAAAGCCTTATTCTTGTAGTGTATGTGATAAATTATTCAGTCGAAAAGGAAATTTAAATAAACATTCACTTCTTCATACTGGAGAAAGACCTCATTCATGCAGTGTTTGTGATAAAACATTTAGACGGAAAGAAAGTTTAAATATACACTATTTTGCTCATACTGGCGAAAGGCCTTATTCTTGCAGTATATGTAATGAAACATTCAAACGTAAATTTAGTTTAAATAAACACTTCCTTCTTCATACTGGAGAAAAACTTTATTCATGTAGTTCATGATAAAACATTCACTCAGAAAGTTTAAATGAACATTCTTATGTTGATCATACAACGTGTCGTAAAATATTTTTACAGAAAAAACATACTTTACCAGAAATTCTCTTGTTAATAAAGGGAAAGAAAAAAAATCCTATTCATGGCATGTGTCATAATATTTTTTTTTTTGCTTCAAAATCCATTTTAATACTCTTTTTGTTTTTAGCAGAGAAACTTTATTTATGCAGTGTATGGAATAAAACATTTTATGAGAAAACTTGTTTAATTTGTCTCTCTCATTAATACATAGTTATTAGAAATCTTATTTAATGCAAATTAAATATTCTGATCAATTGCAAAATTATGATTATTTTTAAAATGGCATACAGAACTGATTCTTAAATAATTTGATATAGTTTGTAAAAGAAGGAACTCACCTAGCCACAAAGTCTATTGCTGTATGCTGCTATGGAAACAAAAAACAGTGCATTTCAAAGAGGGGAGGTTCTTCATCCCTTTCTCTTGCCAACCCAAAACAAAACCTGTCTTAACAGGTTGAATGTCATCCTAATTTTACATGGCTTGCCCGTCTGGCCAAACGGTAAATAACTACAAACTAAATTTGCAAATATTAGACAGATTTTGCTATTTTTTCAAAAGGTTTAGCATGACATATCTAAAAAAAGTGGTGAATTGTATAAACCTACGAATTGTTTAGAAATAGTGGTGGATAAAAATCTACTAAATTGAATTTATTGAACCAAGAATCACAATTAGTAATAAACTATCTCTTGAAAATATTTATTCGCTGTCCGGAGCAAGTTGGCATCTCTGTGCATATAAATAAAACTATTTTTGTGTGTTCTATATTGCATTAATTTCTTCAAACCATTTTAGTAAGGATAATAATATTAAAAAATTAAAATCGTTAAAAATTTAGTCGAATTATGTGTTTCTAATAACCTTGGCTTCACCGGTGACCCCCGTGGCGCTAGGGACAAACTCGGTGCCAGTCACCACGCCAGTGACCCCCATGACATTCAACGTGTTAAATAATGTCCAACACCCCTACTTGAAATAGTTTAACCTCGTAACCATAGTCTCCGCCACTACTCCAGATGAATAGCTAAGGAAGTTCTTTACATAGACAAACTATACTTAGATTTAAAATTCTGTAAGAAACCAAAATAAATTAAATGAAAATATTTTTTTAATGAATACTTGAAAATCTTAACTTTGTGGTATTGTATTAAATTTATTTCTAAGCAGGGTTCGTGATTTTTTTGATTTTTTTAAAAAAAATCAAAAGAATCAGATTTTTTTGATTTAAATCGGATTTTTTTGATTTAAATCAGATTTTTTTTATTTTTATTCAAATACACTGTATGAACTTTAATTTATGATTTAAAAAAATTAAAAATGTTTAATCAAATTAACTTAATATTAAAACTATATTGTAACAATATTTTAGAAGCTCTAACTAAAATAATTTTGCATTATAATACATGGCTTTGAATGCATAGCAACCATTTTGAAAAATATGCATGATTAAAATTTAAAAGACTAGATGAAATAGAGAATTTAAAGAATATTTCAGGCGTCTGTTTTGGTTTTTCTAAGAGGTACCTATTTTGTGAAAATTAAAATATATATTAAAAGATCAACACAAATATAGTAAAAATATGGATTTATTGTTTCTTATGAGACAAAAAAATAAAATTTTAAGAAAAAGCATTTTGTGTGAGTATTCTATCATTTTTCCTAAAGTTGAATTTGTAAAGGTACCGGCTTGGACAGACCCCTGTGCTTTAACTATTAAAGCAAAGTTTCAGTTAGCAAACCATAACTTTAATTTAAAATTGTGATTTCTTTTTTTTTTCTCTTGATTTTTAAAATTACAAAATAAATGTAGCAGACTGTGTTTATAAATGTAGCCATTCATCAAAAAATAAATAAGCATTTAATCTATATATTTTTATATTAAAATATTCATTTTTAATTCTATATGAAAATAGATAAGTTAAACTAAAAAAAAAATTAGAAAATCTATGTATTCATTGGAATTTTTTTTCACAAAATTTCTTTATAGAAAATCAGATAATGTCAAAGATACTGTTAACATATTATGATTAAAAAAGATACCAGTTAATAACCCTACTGCATCAAATAAACATCGAAAGAGTTTGAAAGGGAAGAATGACACTATATTAGGAAAAAAAATGTCTGAATTCATCAGCCCTTTTTTTTTCCCTCTGTTTTTGGCATATTAGGGTAATTTCTTTTTAATATAATCTCAAACTTCAGAAATATACATTTTCCACCATAAAATATGATGTAGATTTTAATTCACGCTTTTTCATTCAAAAGGTAGAATTTTAATTAACATTATTTGTATTATTTTTTGAAAAAAATTCATGTTTAGTAATTACTTTCTACAGCTATGCAAATCTATATTAAGACAGCATTAAATGTTTACTTTAATCTATACTTTCAATCTCAAGAATCAAACGATTTTTAAAATTGTAATTTCAAATGTGTTGGAATTTAACACACACCAAGAAAGTAATTTTGTTAACTAAAATTAATTAATGCTGCAATTTATTATTTAAATTAAATTTTAATACTAAGAAAAGAAAATAATAAAAGTATCAAAAATTTAAAACACTGTTTTTTAACTTTTGAAATCAATATATATGGATAAAAAAAATTAGTTGATTTAAATCAATGATTTTTTAAAAAAAATCATTTGATTTAAATCATGATTTAAATCGTGATTTAAATCAACGAACCCTGTTTCTAAGCAATTGAATGATCATTTTAAGTTTCTTTCGGTGTCCTGGAAGAAAGCGGTTTCCTTTTAATGGAATATCACATTTGGTTTAAATGAAAGTTAAGTTGCTTATACTGAAGATAGGATTTTTGTCTTTAGAGAAAACATGTACAAAAGATTTTATTCTTCTCAGAATTCACATTATTACTGGAACACTTATTTAAATAAGTAAAATATTTTGTTTATTCTAAAGAAGAATTTTATTTATATAATGAATGTAATAAAAAATTCACACACAAAAATTAAAGGTTTTATTTTTAAAAATATTTAATCTGAGTCGAACCCAACTGTGCTCGACTTAAAGGAAAATGGATGTTTTGTAATTATTTTTTGAAGATGTAATAAAAAATATAAATTATTTTTAAATATCTAATGTACCTCCTCTCATTTCATGTATTTTTTGTTCATGAAAGAGCCATATCTAATATGGCTTTCCTGAAAATTAAACATTTATCTGCATATGACTCCATTAATGGGAAAATACTAATTGTTAACAAAAAAGATTCACATTAATAAATCATGTTAAACACTAATACCACTCAGTGCAATAAGCACCACCAAAGTGTTTGCACCCAGGGCAGAGTTTCAACTTGTCCCCCCCCATGTCCATGAAAATTTAAAATAAAATATATTGAGAAAGCAATTTTTTTATCCTATTAGGTTTATAATAAAGCAGAAAAAAAAATTCTTAACAGTTTTGTATGAATAACAATTTTCATTCTCATTTATTAATAAATAATCCAGAATAACGAACAAGAAATGTTAACAATGCGAATATACAATAGTACAAATCGAATTTTAATAAACTAAAAATGAAACAACTTAATGAAAATAAATTAACTACTAAAATAGTGATTAAGTTAAAATAATAAAATATGAATAAAATACCAATGGTATAAGTCAGACATTCGCAGCAAAAAAATATACTTGTGTGTTTTTCAATACTGTGAGGAGCACAGACATATTAGTATAACGAAAATTTTTAACTATCACCTAAATGAGTTTTATTTTAGGTAAACTTCTTTTACATGTTGCCACCAAAACACATAAAGTTTAACAATTCTCAAAACCGAAATGAGACTGAAGCGATCAAATTATGAACAACAAAAAGTATTTGTTCCCCCTCAAAGTTAGTGCTCGGAGATTAATAGTAATTAAATTTACTTCCACATTAATCAAAATTTTACATTATTTATGTAAAAGTTTAAAGTTATCTATAACAAAATATAAAAAATTTTGTCCCCCCCCCTTAGAATTGATACCTGGGGCAGACTCCCTCACCCCCAGTTTCATACACCACTGTCAAAGAGATGCTTTTATATTTTGAGGATTAAACTTTTTTTGTTTAAATAAGTTTTTCCTTTTGTAGGAAATCAACATTATAGTGTAAAACCGATATTGAAGAAAATATTTTTTTATGAAGGAAAGTTAAAATGGATTTTATTAAATAGATCTTGGGTAATTTCTGAAACTTACAAACACTAATTCAGCACAGTGCAATAAGAACCATCCAAAGAACTTTTAATCTTTTGAGAATTGACTTTTTTTTTTTGTTTAAATAAGATTTTCTTTTGGAAATAAATAAATATTACAGTTGAAAACCTATATTTAATAGAAAATATTGAGGTAAAAAGAAGAAAAGTTAAAATGGATTTAAGAAGATCTTGGGTAGTTTCTGAAACTTACAAAAGCAGATTAGATAAATTTTTTCCCTATCACACAAATTTTACTTCATCACAAAACAAAATAAACTAAAAATGCTTCTTTTTTAATTTTCTAAAAATTTGAAAAATTTACCTAATTTCTTTTATTAGCAAGGGCCTTATAAGGGTGCTCAACACTCTTGGATATTCAACAGATTTATTTAAACTTAATATTAAGTACTGCACCTCTTCATTACGATTTTTTTAGAATATAAACATTAAACTATGATCTAAATGGTCATTATAAAGCTTAAAATAAAAACACTAGTGTTATTTTTCCATCACAAATAACAGAAGGAAAAAAATCATTGATACTTTTTTGCTTTCTGTTTAATTGCTTTTGCAACAATGATTGGGTAAAGCTATAATAATGAAATGATTTACATTTTTAAAGGCGGTTGCATTGGATAATCCAAGGCGAAGGATTGAATAATCCGAGTTCTACTGTGCATAGATTTGAAATCATATGGCTCAACAAAATAAATTTGACTCTTAGTAACAAATTTAAATATCTTCTTTTAATTATCCTAATGAGTTATGAATGAAATCTGTAATTTGAGCACCAAAAATATTATACAATTTTGCTTTCAGTAAATGAAATGTCGTGCAAGAGAAACTGTTACATTATCACTGCTAACAAAGACTGGCCCGCTCAGCAAATTTAAAATTATAAAAAACATCATTTCTTCAAATTATAAGAGATAAAGGGTTAAACAGAAAAATTACAGACTCACTTAAATGCAGTTTATTGTATTTATAAAAAACTATACAAAAACATGGTAAAAAGAAACATGCATTATTTCTGTAGGTATTCTGTATTCGTAAGCAAAGAGCTATATAAATAAAGGGTCTTGAGTAACATTCTTGAAAAAAAGATTTCTCAAAGAAAGCTCTGATTTAGACCATAAATTTTTACAACTTTCATTTCTTTACTTCCTAAGGTCATAATGAATGAAAAATCTGTATTTTAAGCAAAGTTTTTCACAATTGTTGCAAAATTCATTAAAAAAAATCCTCTTTTTTTTCTTTTTTTTTTGAGGCTTCTACTGAGTTAAAGACAACAATTTCCCCTTAAATTTATAAAAAATAACTATAGATTAAGCTATATGATAAGATTGAAAGAAAATTTTGAGTTAAAAAAGGGATAATTCTTAAGTTAAATATTAATACCGATTCTACCTAAATAGACCATAATAATTGAAATGAGGCAAAAGAGTAGTGAGATAAAATACTCTACAGATTTTTTGAACTCTGGTCAGAGAAAATAACTGTTTTGATTTTAAACTTTTCAATGTTACAGAGATGATTAGTATCACTCTCCTTTTGACAGTTAAATAACGTAAAGGTGTGGCGTGAAATATTAAATAAAAGGTATGTCTTTGTATCAACCTCGTACTTTGTGAGGTCACAGAGTTGAATACAGTCGATTTATGATACCAGAAAATACTGTATTGTATTAAAATATTTTTATAGTAGCTGAAACAAGAGTGATACATAAAAATGGTCAAAAACAACTGCTGAAATTTTTTTTTTTTCTTTTTAGATGACTGCGATTGTGTCAAAATTTGAGTATCATTCGCTGTGTACATTGGAATGGGAAAGGGCACAGAAAATATTTAAACACCAAATTTACGATAAAATAATCATTAGAGTAATCATTAGAAGACCTTGGCACAGCCTATGCCTTCGTACTAAATATGATGACCTAGATTCTGACATTGAAGTAACGTGTATGAGAAATATTGCCACTGATGGATCCCAATAGAGGACGGCAATATTTGAAATAACTTTGGTTTGTAGCAAACTGTACTGCAAAAGGAGAAGTTTATTTTTATGCTCATTAAAACTTTATATGAATTTTGTATAAATAAGAATATTTTGATTTTTTGAAGCTTTGATGAGGAAACATTTAGACAGGAAAAAATTAAGAAATTAGATAAAATTTTAAAATATAATAATTTTGAAGCATATACTTTTCTAAAATTTCTGTAGGATGGAGTAAAGCTGTTAGGATGGATTTACCAAGGTGAATAATTTCATAACTTATTTAACATTTAGTTTTAAAACTTTTATATAATTTTTTAAAAGTTAATAATGATAAAAAAAATTAGATATTTCATCACAAATAATGCTACAGTTATATACAACAGAGAAAGAGAAACAAAAGTATAATACAATGAAAAATAAACATAAACACCACACAACTTAATACTTCTAAATTTCTTCAAAGATATTTTCTACTTACACTAGCTCAAATATCAAAAATAATAATATTAAAAAAATTCTTTAATGACAGTTATTTCAGTTTTTACTAAATTGATATCTAAGATGATACAATAGAAATAAACATGACATGCAATTTCTTACAAGACATGCTAAAATATATTTGAAAATAATTTAAGTACCACCATAGAAAAATTCTTTATGACTGCATGACAAACAACATTTTTAAAATGATATCAAAAAAGCCTATATAAAATGTTTGTTTAGTGATTAGAAACCCGTATGAAATTACTGTTAATAAAATATGCAAGCTATATACAGTTTATGTAACAAAAATAACTATATAAGGCGTTAGAATATCCATTTATCACATAACTTCATCATAAATATAGAGCAATGAGTCCCATCCGCAATCACAAGCCTTTAAAAAAAAATAAACACATAAGTATATTAATAACACAACTAAAGTTGGGCAATATATTGTAAAATATATCATTTTGCCTGTGTATTCTGAACCATAAGTATTGAATTCAGTAAGAGGTCTTTATAACATAATTCTTTAAACCAAAATAACTTTACCATCTCTTCATAATCATCATCAATGGCTCAACAGCCCAGGGTGGGCCTTGGCCTACTCAAAAAGTTTTTTCCAGGCTAACCTTTATCCCGCAAGCGTTTTCCAGTTTTTAGTTTTTAAGGTCAAAAGGTTTTCCTTAAAGTCGTAACAATGGTTTTTTTTACGGTGTAGGGTTGTTTACTATCTCTTAAGCAACTAATAAATTTATAATTTGTTGAATTTTATTTTTCTTGCTCATGGTAACCTTAATATTTCAAAATATTTTCATTTAAAAATTATTTTAAAGCAATATAACTGTTCTGTTTTAGATATATTTTGTCATCTTTAGTAAGTCAATTTAATGAAGAATGAAATGATCTATATCATAGAAATTTCTATAAAACACAAAGTCTCACAAACTAAGGTAAACAACGTTTAGGAGCACAAAAATATTTATAAAATCTCACAGTTCAAGGTTTATGTTATTAAGATTTTTTGCTGTATATGATAACAATAAAATTGTTATTGTTAATAACGGACGCTCTATGCTCCGATTTTGAGTGAAGCGGAATATGTGTATATGCATGTAATCAATAATAACAAATATAAATATCATAATCACTATTAACAGTAGTGATAATTATGGAATATGACACCTCGATCATCTCAGACAACAATATTACGTAATGACTATTAAATTTACAATATAAATAATAATGGTTATTACTATGAATATAAAAGTCCAAGTTTTGACAGATAGAAAAAAAAAATTTAAATGCTTTGATATGATCTTTAAAATAAACATTGAATTTTTTCAACAGCTCAAAATACAAATAAAAAAATTTAATAATGTACTAAATAGAGCAAAAATTTCACAAAATAATGGATAGTTGGCTATAGGCTTAATATTTAGTCATAAAGAACAAACTATTTGATTTAAATAACCCATAAAATATTTATTATACAAGAAAACTTTAAGCCAAATTTTGTGGGAAAAGCATAAGTACAAAAAACAAGAGCGTATTAGAAGGAGATAATGCAGAGAATAGTGTGCCACCATTAATTATTTTGATAAAACACTAATTTTTATGCAGTTTTTATCAATTGTAAAATTTTTTATATTTTTGTAAAGATATCTTTAAAGTTAATATGATAGATATAATATGGTAGATATAATAATATGGTATAGATTTTCTTTAATAATGTTTTTTTAGTATTAAAATATGTTATAAATGTTAATATGTTACATTAGAAAATCTTACATTTTTCAAGTAGTTATAATTTAAAGAATTTAAGCCAAATTCAGTTGAAAACAAAACCTTTACAACCGTTTTATATGTTATTCCCCCCCCCCCCCCTATAAAAAAATTTAATTAAATGCTCATTCTGGGCCTTTACTTTTTCTTGAAAACGTGCTTTTTCAATTCCGATGCAGAAAAAAAGTTTTGTCCATAAAATAAAATGCGAAAATTATAATTATACAAGGATCCTACTGTGTTGAGTTTGAGCAGACAATTATTTAATAAATTACTTTTAATAAGTTGCAAAATTTAGCAAGCTTAAGCATCATATAAAATCATGTAAACAGGCTAATTATAATCTTGGTAATACTTCAAACATTAGCTGTGCAAAGTGCACAGTACATTAAAATATATTACTTACCTGACCAGGTTTCATTGGATTAAAATCCAAGCCATACACAAACTCTTTATGTTCTTTGTGAATCTGTAAAGCCTGGGGTATGTTCCAATTCCAAAATCTAAAGACAAACAAGCATTTACAAAAGAAGTCTTTGTTTTTATATTATAATATAAATTATTGAAAATAATTATGAAATAAATTTATGATTTAACTATCAGGAACTGATTTGTGAGAGTACATTTATGATATGTGCCCATGGCTTGTATTTATAATATCAATAAGAAAAAATAAGTACTTCTAACACTATCATAGAATTTTTTCATAACCTATACGTTTCAAAGTGAAATAATAATTCATTGTCAATCATTAACAACTATCAAACAGTAACTTAAAAAATATTTATATTTACAACAAACATAAAAAACAGCAACATAAAATATAAGTATATTTATCAAATAAATAACTTAATTTTTAATTTTAATGTTATATTTAAAATTAGTTGTGAAACATTGGGTAGAATTCAAGCACTATATAACAGAAATAAGGCCACTATAAACTGTTTTCAATAAATCAAATGCTGAATTAACGTTTCTACTCTTAAAACGAATTTTCAAAAAAAAAACTTTTTTTTATTACGAATTGATTGCTTAACATAATTTATTCAATAATTTGAAATAAAAAGTTGCCTATTCATAACAGTAAATATCACATTTCCATGATATATGTTTAAAGAAAACTGACAATTTTCAGTCTGTAAAGAAATGACAGGTTTTTATTAATTCACTTTCATTCATTGTGAGGGCGGAAACTTGCAATTAAAATTCCAATCTCTTTTCAACTAGCCAGAGCACTTAGATATTAACTAGAGCTTTGTGCTGAACAACAATGCAAGTTTCAATCTTTATGTAACCACTACCAGCAAAATTTATAACGATATTATCTTCAATGAAAATTCCAAGTATTTTCTGACAAGCTATAACACTAGCTTAACTATTTATAAGTTTAACTATTTTTTTTTCATCACTACAAACAGAATTTACATCAACCTAAGGCCAAAAGAAATTTATCATTAAATAACCAATTAATGACTAAATTTTTCATTTCTCATTATTAACTTAAATCAACACCTTATTTTTTTTTTTTTTTTTAAAAAGTGATGAGCATTATGCTCTTTGTTTCAAAAGTGAAAAAATAATAGAATTATTTCCTTCTTAATCCCCTTTAAAAAAAAACATATTTTTTAAGATTTGTCTTATTATTTAAAAATTATATGTACATTTAAATATATATAATTATTAATGAAACATATAATATTAACAAAAAAATATTGAATAAACTCAGATTTTACTGCCTTTGAAAGCCTCGATATACCTTTACTTGGATGTGTAAAAATATAAATATTTTACAGGCTTAGAATCGATGAACAATTAAAATAAAAACGAATAAATTATTACTGCATATTTAAGTTCAACTGACATAAACAGTAACATTATACTCTCATTAATTTACATTAATACCATTTTCCCAAAACTTAGAGACAATTTCATATTGACCATAAAATGCTTATTTTTAAATTGCTAAATCCAAATTCTTCGATCAGATTTAACCAAGCAAGCAATTTCTGTTAGTATAAAATTTCCTATTACATTGCATAATTATTCAAAAAAGAAACACAATTTAATTCAAATCAAGTGTATAAAGTCAATGTAAATAATAAAAGCAAATTAGATTTTACATAAATATAACTTATTTTAATTACTAAATTAGACAAATTTGATAAAATTCAAATAAATTATCCTTGGGCATTTTGATTTATTTCACTGTTCTGAAAGAAATAGATACCTTTGTTAATAAAGAAAAAAGCCTGGAAATAGTGAAAAGCATATACAGTGAATTCGCGATAACTCGAATCTGTTAGGACTAAGACTGGGCGATATTAGAAATTATATATCGTGATATATCGTCAGTTTTGCATCGCGATATAGCGATGTATCGCGATATAGTATTTTTGAATTTCATTTACTTTAAGGCACAGAAAGTCAGATTTCTATCAAGACTGCATACGCATATTGATTTAAATCAATTTATAAATTTGAAAATATATATGTTTTGCTAAAGAAAGATATTAAATAAATTGACTAAGATGTACAAATCTTACTTAAAATATTTATTGAAAAAATGTGTGTAGATACAGAATGAAATATTTGCACTTCTTTATCGTTTATAAGGTATAAGCAGTCTTAATTTAAGTTAACCCCTAAAATACCCTTAATGAAAAAAAATATTGTTATTAAACAAAAGCTGATTTTAAAATTTCAAAATATATTTTAATTAAAATAAAAGTTAGATTGACTAAAAGCCGAAGTTTAAAATTAAAAAATGTTCGAATTTTAAACTAAAAAGTAAACATAAGAATTGTAATAATTTCTTAAAATTTTCGTTCTCTGAAAGATTTCTCAGTTTAAAAATAAAAAGGGAATTTTATAAAGATATCTAGCTGAAATTATTGAAAGAAAATTTAAAAAATTAAAAAAAAAGTTTGTTAAGAAATTCATTATACACTTAAAACGAAGTGTTAAAAATATTTTTTTTTTAAAAAAAAGAAACTTTTTTTAACAAATCAATATTTGCTTGTACTATTATGCGTAAATAATTACAGAATTATTAAGTTCGATTGTAATGTTCAAATTCTTAATGAAGAAGTAAACACAAGTTTTGTTATATTTTCTAAAAATGATCACGCAAATAACAAAAGATTTCTTAGTTTAAAAATAAAAAAATAAATAAAAGTGAAATTTATCAATTACCTAACAGCATAGGAACAAAATTTAAAAAATAAGTTCGTTAAAAAATTATTTGTATGCTTAAAACAAAGAGCTAAATAAATTTTAGAAAGAAAATGCTTCTTAAACACTATTTTTATTATTATTTCATATAAATAATTAAATTAAATTAAATAATGAACGAACGAAAAACAAAGTAAGGCAAAGTTTCTTAATTAAATTCTTAAAAATAAAAACAAAAGAATTGTGATATTCGGTAATATATTTAGCTAATTAACTAATAATATAAAACGAAAATTAAAAAAAAATAATGATTTTACTCTCTAATAAAACGAAGTAGTAATTGATAATAAAAAAACAGAAATGAATAAAATTCGCAAACTTTTCAAATTCTTTTGAACAAATAAAGTTTATTGACTTATGTCCAAAAAATAAGTTTTGTTTTAACTTTATTTCTAAAAATAAAAACAACTCAAGATTTATAAATTTAAAATCAGTAATAGAAGCCCATTAAATTATTAGAAGTTTTATCCGAAAGGTTTTTAATAAATTAAAAGAAAGTAAAAAAAATAACCTAACAAATTTATTTACTTTGTAATTTAATTCCTTATGGGTGCCTTAAATTAGATTTCCGATAATTTTCACATTTAAAAATATAAAAAAGTTTTGTCAGAAAATAAATAAAAAACTTACCTAATTAATGAAGAAACTTTTCTTTATAAATTCTTTTCAATAATAGATTGCGTTCAGAACAAGGTTACGACGGCGATCACGAAGTTAATCCCATTGAAAATAATCTACAAGAAACGATTTCAAATCGCGAAGGTGCGAAAACGAACATGTGATATAACGATATAAGGTCTCAAAAGTGGTTGTGATTCTACCGCTAATCAGTCAAGGCCGTCTCAACATTACGAAACAATATCGTCTTCCACAGCGCGAGTTGGCATCGGAACGTAAGAGAAAGTCCTTGCGTGTATCGCTATATCGTTATATCGTCTTCTTCACTCGACGGCTTAAATCAGATTTCTGATGCATCGCTTGGAATGAAAGTTGCTGTATCGGTTTGCCGATATAGGCGTTAAATCGATATGTCGCGATATATCGATTTATAGCCCAGTCCTAGTTAGGACTGACGAAAAACTTCGACCTATCGGATGTTCGACTTACCGTTAGTTTCGGTTTTGGACTTTCAAAATATTGTCGGATTATTTAATTAATGCTTATTAATTACAAATCCTCTAAATGCTTACAATATTTAAGATCATTTTTCTGACAAGTCATTTACGATAAGACTGTTTGAAGCACTTTATGATACCCTGGCCCATCGGGTGCAACTTTGCTGTTGTGTTTGGCGGGAGAAACTGCAAGTTTACTGTTTCAAATTAGGTGGATCACTATGCGCTGTGCATTTATCCATAAAGAGTATAACTTTTCTTTTTTTAGCGAAGAATTTCCGATCCAATTTTCTTACATAGTCTTCAAATAAAACTGATGTCATCCAAAACTTTTTGTTAGACTTTTAATCCAAAGGATACATTTTTACATTCTTGAAACATCGGGGATTTCGGTATTTTCCGATAACAAGTATTGGCAATTTCTGTGTCCCAGACGCATTTCTTTCAGCTAGAACAGTCAAACGTTCCTTGCTCATTTTACCCCCTGAGCAGTTTTCATCCTTAAACATCATAGTCTTATTTGGAAGACATTTGAAAAATGAACCCATTTCGAAAACATCATTTTAACTGTATCCTTGAAGTAAATTTGGTAACGTTTCATTTAACCACTGTTCACATACTTCAAGAGGGACAGCCTTAGCTTCTCCATGAAGAGTGCGAAAGACATTGTGAGTGTGTTGCAAAGGAGGGGGAAAGATATCAGCTCGTAGGTTATTTTTTTCTTGCTTTAAAAGATCCACAAAAAAAATCGAGTTAAAGGGAGTAAAATTCGAGTAATCGGGAATAATTAACATGAAATTGAAGATAAAAGGGTCAGGACCTCATAAAAAAATCGAGTTATAGTAATATTCGAGTTATCGTACTTCGAGTTATAGCGAATTGACTGTAATAATTTTTAAAAAATATTGAGAATGAAATAAATAAAATAAAGTACAATTGTACATGATAACATTTTAATTCAGATTTTTTTATTATTATTGAAGAGTTCATTGAGCTCAATTATTTGAAGTTTCAGATCTTTTTTTTTAAATTAATGAATTGTCTAATAAATTGTAACAGTCAGCGTACATTTTTACTAATTCATTATATTTCTCTAATGTCTGCACAATAATATTAACTCACCAATAGAAATATGAAAGAAAGAAAAATATCTGGCAAATCTAAAATTGAGGAGAAAGTTCAACAACAAATAAATGTAGGTCCAATTAAAAAGCAAAATCAAATGGAAATGAGATCATTTTTTTAAACAAAAAAAAGTGACAGATAATTTAATAGAAAGTCTAATGTTAAGACATGAGGTTTAATTATTTGAAAAACAATGGCACTGAAAAATAAAAAAGATAAAGTCAAACTAATAAAAAAAAAATTACCTAATCTAATTAGAATATTATAATGAGATAATGAATAATAAAAACTAATGTAAAAAGAGATAGATTGTTAAAAAATAGAAAACCTAAATGAACATACTGTTCAATTGCAAGAAAAACAGTGAAACTAATAAATAAATAGATTAAAGACTTAATTTCTGTTCTTAATAAATAGAACATATTTGAGAATAACAAATAGCTCTCATTGTATAACAAAAAAAAAACAAGAACATCCTAAAAGCCTGACAAAGAATAAAGAACAAAAAATGAAAAAGCAATAGAAAATTGATAGCCTAAATAAAGATGTGATTCAACTGTAGCAAAGATTAGATCTGAGAAGAAATAATTAACTTTTACATGATCTAAAAGTAATGCATTCTAAGAACCTTAAGATCTGAAAGAAGAAATTTATGAAAATATGAAGTTTTTAAACGCTTTAAAATTGATTTTATGAATTCTGAAAATTTAAAGGATTTTAAGAACCCTGTTTAAGCAATTCCCATATTGTGATTCTTTTACAAATATTTCAAACAAAATTTTTAGAAGAAAAAACAATCTCAGATAAGGAAAAATACACTCTTAATTTCAAAATCTAAGAACAATTAATAAGCATCTAAGAAAATTAATAAACATATCTAGAGATCATTATTTTAAATTTTTAGTATAAATCATCAAACAAGGCATTATGAAATTGAAATAAGCTAATATTTTCAGTATATCATTGCATACCTTGTAGTAAAGTCATAACTAACGGAAGCCAGAGTACCAGGTTGATGAGGGGAAAACTACAAATAAATAAAAATAAATTAATTGATTTCAAAATATTAAAAAAGGGAACATTTTAAATAAAACCCAACTAACCTTTAACTGCCTTATAGCATATTCATGACCAGATAACATAAAAAGTGGGTGTGCCATTTTTCTTACATCCCATTCAACAATTTTTCCATTTGTAGTGCCAGTTGCTAAAACATCCTGAAAAAAAAAACTTTTAATGAGCAAAAATTTATAATGAAGAAATATGAAAAAATATTTGTTAAAATTTTATTTGAGTTACATTGAAACACAATAATGAATAAAAAAAAGTAGCAAGGAAAAAATTTTATGAGAAGAAAGTAATAAAGTCATCTTAAAACGTTTTTTTACATTATTCTTCATAATATTATTTACACTTTTGAGAAATATTTTTTAAAATTTAAACTTGATATGACATTAACTTTTTTACAAAATTTTTAAGAATATCAGCATCATTTAACTTTCTCATATATTTTTTAAACTTGATCTTGAAATATTTACACATAAACTTTTGCAATATTACTCTATATTTTTTGAAGTCATGCGTTTGACTTAATTTTAAATTGTATTTTAAATTTCAATAGATATGTTATAAAATTTTATACTTCAAATTTTATTGTGCTGATATGTGCTACCTAAAACAAACATATTTACCACTTTATCACAAAATTAACGATAAAATGCATAAGAACCTCCAAATGACAGTAAAAAATAATTCTATTCTTAAACAGAGGTGCCAACTTTCTAACTAGCAATACTTAGAAGGAGAGAGAGAAGAAATTGCAGAGTAGCTTGTCAGAAGGGGAAGAGAAAAGATTTTTTATTTCAATCAAAACATTTTTGTAAACATTCATTGTGTTTATAATTGTTTATGGAGTAAAAAAAAAATAATTTTAAACAGATTATTATAACAATTAATCATAAAAATATTTAATTACACGATCAAATTTACTCCAGTCACAGCACAAGACTTCAGAATCATGTGCATACCATCCATTTGAACGAGTATTACATCTAACATCCCATAATCTCAAAGTTCGATCACCTAGGGAAGTGAAAAGAAATCATTAACACATTTCATATTCTGACTTAACTTAAATATTTTGATACTTAAAACTTTTCTTAGATTTAAGTCATTGCACAAATTAAATAAATAATAGTTTCTTATCAAAAATTAATTGCATATATTAATATTAACTGTTCAAACACAGTATAAAACTTTCTTCCAAAATATCGATACACTCACATAAAGACAATACACATAAAACATAACGCATAAACCACGAACGTAGGTAAGTGAGGGGTTTAGGGGATTCAGCCCCCCTTCCCATTGTAAATGGCAATTTCTAATATTTTCTGAAATTACTCATTTTTTTAAAAAATTATTTTCAAAAAAATTTTCCACTTCCTTTAAAGTTCTTATTAGGTAAAAAACACCATCTTAAAATTCATTTCACCACCTGACGAAACTAACCTTATTCTTATCTTACATGGCTAGCTGATCCCTTTTAACTATGGGAAAATGTCCACAGCTTCAAATTACCTGGCTTTATCTATCCATATCTTGATATTTATAGGTGTAGATTGTAAGAGAAGATAACTTGTTTGTTTTAAATTTAGTTATAAATGCTTCATAGGGAATATTTCCTAGAATTTTGGGGGAGCATTATTGGGATTGAAATAAGATGTAACCAGTGAAGGAGGAAGTTTAAAAAGGGGGTTGATTCTCAAATCAAACTTTTTTTCGACATTCAGTCAGGAAACTTTTGTTTTTTTTTTAAACAGATGCACACAAATTTTGTTCAATCTTTCTGGCTGTCTCATAGTATATTTCTTAAATATATTTTTATTTTAATGGAGTGAAATATCTTTTCCTCTTCATACATTATTAACCTTTCATTAACATTTTATTCAATTTTTAATAATAATTTCCATACCTACATTTAAATCGTTACACTTAGTTGTGAAAGTGATTTATTTATTTAGTTTAAATGGAGTTTTTTGATCATTTTATTTTATTTATTTGAAGGTTAGTTTATAACTTATTAAGTAGTGTATGTAAAGGCTAAAAATGGATTGGGTTTTAAATGCCAAATTATTTCATACATTAGTTCTGTGTGTAGCTTTTATAATTGTTACATTGCTATATTTATTACAAAATAACTATTATTAAAAAAAGATACTTAAATTTTACAAAAGTAGTAAAAGCATATGATTAAGAAAACTAAACAAATTTGTTTTCGATCTACAAAATAATAAATATACAACAATTAAACAAAGTTGCATGTTGACAACTGAAAATATACTCAGATTTCAATACTTTTGCACAATATATATGAAATTAAAACATTTGAGTTATTTTAAAAAGTAAAAATGAAGTTAATAGATAAAATGAAATAAGTTATTTTAAAGATAGTGTCATGGTCATTGAAATTGTGGTGCAATGAAATTTAACGTAAGGTTGATAAAGTGTTGTTTCTAATAAATGCAGCCCTACATTTTAAGCCTTTAAATTTGAATATTGGATTTTGATTTGAAGTATACCCGATTATTACTTAAAATCAAAATCTGATTTGATATTAAGAAAAGATTTAATTAGTCTCAATTAATTAATTTCTTTTTATTTCTAATAAGATAGTCATATTAAGAAAAATAGCTGAATGGAAGAAAAAAAAGAGATAAAAGATATTGAAAAACAGTGTTCAAAATAAACACCTCATAAAATATCTATTTTTAATTTATATTAAAAACTTATAACTAAAAAAAGTTATTTTTTCGAAAAATCCAATTTTTCAAATTTCAAAACAATTATTCATCAGCATGACTGAAACTTTTGGTTTTGATAAAAATTAAATCTTTAATAATAAAAAAGGAGAGAGAAATATGCAGATCTTAGAACACACACTGCTTCCATTGTCCAATTGAAAAATCCAATTCTTCAAATTTCAAAACAATTATTCATCAGCATGACTGAAACTTTTGGTTTTGATAAAAATTAAATCTTTAATAATAAAAAAGGAGAGAGAAATATGCAGATCTTAGAACACACACTGCTTCCATTGTCAATTCAGTTTAAAAATAGAAAACTAATAAAAGCCTCTTTGCTTTACTAAAACCAAAGTTAGTTTTAAATGTGAGTTTTTCAATTTATTTATTTATTATTACATATAGTGTCTGTGAAACATGATACAGTAGAGAACCATTTATCCGGTATCCAGATAACCGGGAAGCCAGAAAACCGGGAAAAATTTTGATCGGTTTTCCCGCCATTTTAAACTAGAACGATTATGAAAAAAAGCAGAAATGAACTCATCCTTGAAGTTGAGTAGAGGAAAATGTAAGGAAGGGGAGAATTTTTTCCCCGTTTACCCGGAGAAACGTCATTTCCTCCGTGACCTTGAAGGCAGGAATGTTTTATTTTCTCCTTTAGGCCGTCAATCAAGCTCAAGGGTGTGGCATGCTGATTTTGTTATCTGTTTAATTTACGAGGGGGGTGGGGAAAATGCATTGCATGCATATCAGTGAACAGAAGATGAAAGAGAAAAATATATTTATCTATTTGACATCGATTAATAAAAATAAAATCTTTTTCTTCTGAATAAATTCAAGTGCGGTATAATTTGCAAGTTTTTATTGATGTGGAATCACATCTGCTGTAATTAAATATTGTGTTCTTATCAACAAAAAATAAATAAAAATAAAAGGAGAATTGTTTATTAATTTAAACATACGATTATTTTGTGAAGCAGATTGCAGTTTTGTTTTTCTGATTCCACTACGTTTGATTTTTTTTTCTTTTCACAATAAATTTCGCACTCAATAAATTAATTCTTTTTATTCATAAATTTTATCATTAGTTTTTTTTTTAAATTCCGTTGATCTTGCCTTGTTCCGGGTTTCAATATTTATGTTAGTGCCTTTTTTAACTATCGTTTCGGTTCGATAATTTTCAAGTGTTTTTATTTAGATTAATAAGTTTTCCTTTTATTTTATCGTCTCCCCCGTATAATTAGGTATGAAATATATTGCATTATTTAACCATTGGTTTTGCTTATATTAGTTAATTTAGGAATTGTAATTATTTTTAAAAAATAAATACGAGAATTTTGTATTTTTTAATCTTGTTTTTCTTGTCTAAACTTGCAAATTTTTTTATTCTTTTAAATGTTATTTTTCTCTTTAAAGTTAGGAGTACCTTTCTTTTTTCTCTTACTTTATGCATTGCACTTTTTCCTTGTAATTCGGGTTCGATAAAACATCGATTAACGACACTTTTTGGTCGATCCAGAAAATTCAGACATCCGGGATAGCGATGGTCCCGAGCACCCCGAATAATTGGTTCTCTACTGTATCAAGAAAAACTGACATAAACAACTTAAGACACTTAGGCATTTATCTCTGCAGTTGATCTAACTTATATCTAACTAATGAGATAGAAAAAGAAACTCTCATGGTAAATATAATAAAAAATATACATAAATTTCACCTGAAACAGAGGCAAAAAGATGAGGAACCATTGGACACCAAGTGGCTTCATAGACTTGATCAGTATGCTCTAAGTAAGCAGCAATTTCTTTACAGACAAATGGATTCCACTAAAAATTCAAATAGGGAAATGTTTGTAACAATTATTTCCTTTCAAAAAACTAGCTTATGAAAAAAAAATAATATAAAAGTTTTAGTAGAATAATGCTATGCTATTTGAAAAAACATGCAAATTTAAAAAACTTGTAAATTGTCCAGTTATTTACAATTGCTATAATGTATATTGCATGTGCAATGTACATTATAACAATTGGAAATAACTGGACATTAACGTTCTATGTTAATACAAGCCTATTATAATATTAAGCAAAAAAAATTACAGTACTTTCTGTATTAAAAGACAACATTTGAAATGTTTACTCTTAATTTTTTTTAAAAAATAAAATCCCATTTATATAAATATTAATATTTTATTCTTAAAGTGTGTCATTCACGACATTAATAATATAAAATACTTAAAAATTATGAAATTAAATATCTTGAACTTACTACTTTAACTGTGTGATCCCAGGATGCAGACAATATAACAGGCATAGCATTTTTAGGATTCCACTCCACAGAGTATACCTATTAATAATAATAAAACAACATTGTTCCTACATTTTATTTTTTATAAATATAAATTAATCATTTTTCAGATTCCACTTCACACAGTATACCTATTATTAATAATAATATATATTATTGCTACATTTTATGTTTTGTAAATATGATTTTATATTATATTTATATATATGTTACCATGATAGACCAGAATCTGGAACGTGTCAACTGTTACTGGTGAATGTCAACAATCACAGTCACTTTGGAGACTGTCCGAAGTACATGTTATATCCGATTTTATATTAATTTATTCATTGATATTTTAATATTTATTCACATTTTAATATCTGATCGAAATAGATTAGGAAAAACATATGTGGTGGGAATACTGGGCAAATGAATATGAGGCAGTGACACTTAAACTTAAAAATCATATACATACGAATACCAGACAAAGGTTTTTAATCTTAAAAACATTGGGGTAGAGAATACCAGGATTATAAACATTTGTTAAAATATGTTACAAGTCATAAATTTTTGATTTTGTATGCTTCACATTCAATAAACAAATATAAGTATTAACAAGGAAAATATTTCAAATCAAAAGTCAAAAACACTAACCTCTTTTTCATGTATTCTATAATGAGTTACAGGATCCTAAAATTATAGAAGAATAATACATTAATATTTTACCTAGAAAAATATAGAAAGCAAAAATAAAATTGTGGTTTAAAAAACAGGTGGTAATTATTTACACAAACATATAGTTCTAATCATGCATGTTTTTTAAGAAAAAATAGAAGAATTTTCGATTAATTAGCCACATAACCAAGTGCACAATAAAATTTATAAGGAAAATTACATGGTGACTGATGTTAAATTTTGATAGGCTTTCTTATTTTAAACTTTTTTTTCTTAATAAATATTTAAAAAAAATTTTGGAAATTAAATGGGATTTTTTTAATAGCCTAATATTATTATACATATAAGAAAAAGGGAGGAAAATTATAGAAGTTTTACATAAAATAAAAGTAGAAAATGTGACTGATGTTACAAAAAAAGGATATGGAATAAAATATCATGTTTTTATAGTGAAATTATTATTCTTCCAAGTGCTTTTGCAAGAAGAATTATTGTGAATGGAACAGGATGTTTTATTTTCAATTTATTTAAAAAAAAAAAGGAATTAGCAGGAAACATTGAATGAAAGTACAGATGAAATGACGTATAGAATCTGACAAATGGAGAAAAAGTGACTGTTTTCATGTGACTGATGCTAAAAATACAAATTGCACTTAAAATTTTAATAAACTTTTTATTATTGCTACAAAAAACTAAAATTTAGAATTTTTGACTTTATATCTAAACTAGTTAGCCCACTAAAATATACAATGCAATATTATATAAGAAATGTTATGAAGAAGAATAGAAACAACTTAATTGTATTTATTGGTAACCACATAATAATGTATAGATATACAGCATAGTTCTGACAGTCTGAGTCTCAGCAATCTGAGTTCTCTTGAGAACCCAATGCAATATAGTGTAAGAAATGCTATTTATGAAAAGAAATAAAAAAGTTTTTAACAATTTGGTATGCAACAACATAATTAAGTTTAACGTAAAGTGCTGATAATCTGTGCCTTAATAGTCCGTGTTGTTCACATAATCACGATTAAAATCCTTCAAGTACGCATTGTGATGAAAGAAATACATTTAACTAAAAGAATGAAAGAATCATTCAAAGTAATGTCGAAATTTTATAAAAATAACATAAAACTATAAATGATAATTAAAAACCATTTTTGCATAATATTATATTCCGACAAAGGAGATTTATAATCATGTGAGCAAAAATTTTTTGATTAGCTTAAAAAGTTAGAAAGGAATATACAAAAATATAGTCTCCTATGAACTTTCAACAATAAACTTGAATAAAATATCGTAAAGTATCTAGTTAAAGTAAAAAATATCTAGTTCATGTATGCTGCAGTGTATGAATAATAGTAAGAAATATCCATTTATACCGACTGCCATCTGTCAATATAAAAGGATATTACTTACTATTATCCCTCTTCAGTAATTTCTACAATTCTACTATAAATACAATATCATTTCCATATTTATCTTAAAATATAGAAAAAATAACAGATCACAGGAAAATCAAAGAACAATCATCTTACAGCAGCAGAAACGTAATCCCATATTTGTATAGATCCATCTCCACAACTTGTTACTAGAAGCTGTTCATTAAGTTCACTCCAAGTCACATCAAATAAACCATCAGAATAATCTCTGGTAGTGACTACCTTAAATTCTCTACCGTTTTGAATGTCCAAAACAAATAAACGCCCACTTCCTAAAAGACAAAGAACAGTCATTTGCAATTAGAAATAGATATGATTTAAAAAATTACTCATATTATGCTTAAGAAACAGTACAATAAAGAACTACCATATATTTCCCAGTTTTAAGTCAAGAGTTTTTAGAAACTTTGACTTTAAGCTCAAGTTGGGGGAACAGATTTCCAAATTCTGTGGCAGAATAATCGGCAAGTCTTGGCAACTTCCAAGCAGCGATCTGTGAGGAACTAAAAAACGCATAATAGAGAGGGACCAGCATGAAGGGTATAACTCGTAGAGGGGCTATTTCCGTATTGTGATCTATGCCGCCAACTACATTCGCTAAGGTGCCAAATTGATTTTATTAAACTTGTGAATTTTTATTAAAAATCTGCAGATGTTTGCCCATGGATGGCTATGAGGTATACCTTTCAAGTTGGTCTTTTTCTGTGATTTTTTTTTTTTAGTTTCTTGCATACCGCCGCCCGAAAGTTACCAAGACTTGGTGATCATTGTACCAAAGATCACAAAATGGAAATCTCCCCCTTCAAAGCCACTGTGGGACAAACCTTTCTTTTAAATATTTTTCATTTAGAATCAAATTGGCGCCTTGGCAATTGTAGTTGGCAGTGCAGATCAGGATATGGAAATATCCCCCTCTGCTGCAGCCACATGGTCATTTTCATTGCATCCATTGATGGACCCATAAAGATTTGTATTCATCAAATTCGAAAAATTAGTTGCGCTAAAACTTTGTTTCCTAACTAAACTACCGTTAAAAGTGACTGGAAAGAATCGATACAAACTACTGTTCTTTTTTTTTTTAATCGTATCCCAGTATGCTACATTTTTTTAAAAAAATAGCACACTACACTACGAAAAAAAGTAGCGACTACAACAGTTTCACCACTTCCGACCACTGTGTGTACGTAGCACATGACATTTATCTACACAGACTTAAAAGTTAAGGTCAGTTTAGAAAGAATTAAAAAAAAAATATTACATTTTTTAGTAATTTATTAGTAATCCTTGCAAGTAAATAAGCCACAAATTTAACTTGCATAAATTTTTTTTAAAAATAACCATAACAAAAGGAGGAACACCATCAGCAAATTTTTAGACGTACTTAAAAGCTAGGAAATATTCCCAAAGCCTAAGTTAGTTATGTTATAAAAATGTTTAAACTTCTCTTTTGCAGATTATTATTTATCGACGCATACTAATCAACCTTATCTTTACATTGCATAAAATTTTCTTTATTTGTTTTACAAACTAATTAAAACAAAATTAATGCAAACATCATTAGTATATTTTTATTTTCAATATGCTCCCTGTGCCAGAGATAAAATTTTGCTCAAGATTGCATTACCAGCAATGCCATAATTTTGTGATGCTGCACAGGCGAG
This sequence comes from Parasteatoda tepidariorum, assembly GCF_982258835.1. Classification (NCBI taxonomy): domain Eukaryota; kingdom Metazoa; phylum Arthropoda; class Arachnida; order Araneae; family Theridiidae; genus Parasteatoda; species Parasteatoda tepidariorum. The sequence goes on from NC_141759.1 coordinate 70,354,522, forward strand.
AAGATTCTTTCGAAAAGGAGAAAACTTAACATTGTATCCATGGAATTCGCCTGTCGAAAAAGATGATGTTATTGTATTTCGCATTTTTTCCCCTCAGTTTGAAGAAAACAAAACCCAAACAAAACAAATTTATGTCAACTGTAAACTTCCTGTTTAGGCTGCCATATTGTGATGCCACACTTAAAATAATATCTTGATTTCCGGAATATATTTGAATATCACTTCTGATAACATGAAATTTTAAACTCTAATTAATGAATTCAAAAGGATTTAAATAAAAAAAAGAATTCAATTATTTAGGTAAGGTGAAAAACGAGATACTTTGTTTTAGTTTTTAAAGTTTATTTTTAAATAATCTTAAACTGTAACCGGATCACTGTAAGCTAGCGGCAAATTGAGAACAGTACATAGATGTTGGAACGGCTCAAATAATAATATTGAATACTCCTTTTGATGTATCCTGTGTATTTATCTTTTTTACTTAATGGAGATTCATTGATCTAAATACTACATAATGCTAACTGATGTAAGTAATGTTTTAAGTGATCTGATAACACTTTCAGATGATGCTGATCAGATCATACTGGATTCAAATCTTGGTAACGATCAAGTGAGTCAATGGTTTTCGTTTATAAAGGAAACTGCTGGTGCTATTGTTGAAGGCACCTATTGTAGAGCATCTACTAGTGCAGAAGAACCGTCACGTTTTTCCGCTGATGATTTACCAAGTCTTGTCACTCTTCTTAAAGGTAAACAGAATTCCCATCGCGTTTCAACTTTGCTTGCAGAAGTACAAAGAGATAATCGGGTGCGGCTTAGTCACCGTAAGTCAAGAAAATCCTTGCGAAAAATTGTTTTGGGTAAAGGCAGAAGCAACCAATGGCATATCTCAAATCGTAAATCAAGTGTCAAAGAAATTGAATGTATTCCGGAAGATAAAACTACCACACCAGTTCCTAAAGATAAATTACTGAATGGTGAACTTGATATTTCTGCTTCTAAGAAACAGCACAACAAGAGCTATTTTCCAGAATTGAATACAAGCTCTAATATTACTCCAGTAAGTGGAGCTCTACACAGTACATACATTCAAAATAAGGAGTCTTCTACTACTACAGGTGAAAAGACACCTTTTACCCAATCCGAGTTGAAAGCTGCTGCTAAAATTGTTAAAGCAGAGAAGAAAAATGTAACATTTTCTTCACAAACTAGTTCTTTGTCTGAATCTTATAAGTCCCAAGTTGAATCTGATTTAAACCATCATGAAAAGGAATCTTACTTAGTTACAAAAAGTAATTCTTGTGTTTCTAAAGAAAGTGAAAATGATGAATTTTTAACACCCCCGAATAAAACTATCACCATAAGTGGTGATAGTTCATCGGATAAAAGTAAATATGAAACTCCTGTTACACGATCTAAGAGAAAATCGTCTGTTCAGTACAGCCAAGAAAATGCAAAAAGAATTAAAAATAATGCATCTCAAATACATTCTGGTAAACAAAATCAAGAAAAATGGGTTGAGAATTTCACTGGAAATAATACATTTAAGAAAATGAAAACCTCTAAAGACATTGATCCCGTAATTCCTGCAAAAAATTTACGCCAGCAAGGCCAAACTCGTCCTGAAAAAAGAATACTCCGAGAAATTCAAAAGAAAGAGGAAAAAGTGAGTCAAAATGCAAAAAAATTGCAATCTTTACAAAAAAGGAAAATTGAAGAAAATAAAAAAGCTCGTGAAAAGAAAATGGAAAAAGCTATGCAACAAAGAATAAAAATGGAAAAGGAAAAAGAGCAACGTATCAGATCTCGGACTCAGTCGAAGCAAGAAAATTTACAGCAAATAGAACCAGCACCCAAAAAGGGAGCTGTGAAAAAAGTTGAAACAGTTGCTATTACATCTTCTGGGAAACCTTTACGCTCACCTGTTAAAAAGGTCAAAATTTCTCCTGTTGAGCAGAAGTCGTCAAAATATGATAAAAATGAAATGGAAGTTAACCACATATACATGAACGAACCTTTACCTAAAGAAATAGCCAATACAAATTGTTTAAACAAATTAAATTCTACTTATGTACGCAGTCCAGCCAATGTTGAAAACATCACACCATCCACTACTAATGAGAAAGCTCCACCAAAACCTGTTAGAAATGCCAAGAAACCATATTCAAGTAATAAAAATATACCAGATTTTGAGACTGCAAAAGGAGTTGACAAAACTCAGCCTTTTGCATCCAGTTCAAATTCAACTTGTTCTGTGACACCAGTTGTTACTTCAACACCAGCAACAAAAAAAGTTGAATCTAAAATAAATATGGCTAAAACACCAGTTTCAAACAATGCCAAAAGACCTAATAGTTATGCCATGACACCTCATGAAGATTCTTTTGTTAACTATGATATCAGTGAAATCAAAAGTGATGATTCTGATGATGAGTCACCATCCGGTCACAAACCGATTCCAACTTGGGCTTCTGGTATTAATATGAAAAATGCTCTCATTAATCAATTTTATGGTCAAAAAATTGATATTGATGAATTATTTGGAAATTACTTTACTCCACCAAAACTTCAAGATATAATGGGTATGGAAAAGAAACACTATCATAAGCGAACCAGCTCCGCGATCTGGCTTGAATCACCAAATCGCTCACGTTTACTTGGTACCTAATCATGATGATCAGAAGTGTGTTACAAGTTAATATCTGTTTTATTCAGTTCTGATTTTATTATAGTTCATTGATGGATTGGTACCTTTTTGTAAATGTTTAATGATTATTTTTGTATTGATAATATTATTAGCTTGTATCATATCTTACAAATAAGATGAACATTTAAATAAATCTGTGAATTTATTTAGCTTCCTTAATGTATCCATTATATTCCTTATTTGGTATGGAAAGAAAAAATTATATAACTAATCGAGATCAATTTTGTGTCATGATTATTTATATATCTCATGTTTATTAAAACTGTTTTTCAGTAATGTTGATTGCATGTATTTAATCTGTGAATTATAAATTATATATTTAAAATTAAGTGTTGCTTTTATTTGACTTTTTTAACTTAAATATGTATAATTCAGAGACTCAAGAAAAATGTATAAACTTGCTGTAATAATTAATAAATAAATTTTGCTATAGACTAGGGCGCAACCTTCAGCCCTTAGGAGCTTCTGGACGAATGATTTTTTTTTTTTAGAAAAATAAAATCAATTTTAAATTGCACATTTGAGTCATTACATTTTAATGTGCTCGATTTGCACTGTTCTATAGTAAATCTATGTTGTTTCTTGATAGGTTATTGCTATAAAATTCCACATGGTTTTATTATAATACACGAATTTGAGTAATTTTTAACAATTTCAGCATTGATCCAAGTAACGTTTCGATCACTTTTTGGCATTTATAATTATTAAATTCCATGTGGTTTTTAAGATTCCGATCCGTTTATCGTGATAATCGATTTGTGTTTTAGCGTTCTTTATTTATGCCAACTTTATCTTTTATCCCAGGAAGCTGGTACATTTTCCCACGATTTTAAAAACCCCATTTAAATGATCACCTTTCGGCATGCTCTGTTTTTCTAATTTGATCCTATTGACGTTTAAGTCTGTTTTTGGCCGAATTTACTACCGTTTCGCGGTACCTTCACAAATTCAACTTTTAAAAAAACAGTAGTTTCACAAAATACTTTTTCTTATAATTTTATTTTTGTATTCCTTAAGAAACGATAAATCCATATTTTTGTGTTGATTTTTTAATGTAGTTTTTAATTTTTCACAAATTATGTCTAAATTTTCATAAAATAGGTACCTCTCAGAAAAACCTAGACAGACCCTTGTAACTACTAATTTCCACATAGCTTATAAATTACCAATACATTTATTACGACTCCTGAGTTATAAATCGCACATTTAATTGATCGCTTTTGTGCCGATTGTAAATCAAAGTTGTTTACAAGTCTTTTTTTTTTGGCAGTTTCTGCTATGTATTCTTAGTTTTAAAATTTTTATTACGACAAGCGAATTTAAAATCACGTATTTCAATAACTACTGACTGGTGCACTTTAGTTCTGCTAAATTCGTCGTAAATTTAATAAGAAAATTTTTTGCAATGCTTTGCTTCTTGATTTTTACAATCCTGTTACTTTAGCTATGATGTTAATATGTCACGCGAATTTAAATTATCACTTTGATACAATTTATCTGTGCATATTTCATCGTAAATATAAGTTATTTTTTCCTCGTTTTGGCTGTGGGGATTTTTTTTAGGTTAAAATAATACTAAATTTTGTTTTGTACTATAATGGATTTGATTCAATTTTTTGGTTTTTGTTTAAGCATTATAAATTTTCCTTAATAAAAATATCTTTTTCTTGCACTTTAAATCTGTAAGCTCTACAGTTTTTTTTTTTCGTGGTTAGAATTTATATCCTCCCCAATATGTATCTTTGTATATATATATTTGATAAATTATTGTGGAAAATGGAAAAAGTTTTTTGAAAGAGAAGAAATATAAGTTTATTTTTAATAAATTCAAATAATTAAAATTATTTAATTTTCTGCAAATATGTTATTAAGTTAACTGATAGAAAAAACTGCTTAGAACACTTATGTTATTCGAAAAATTTTCATATTTGCCGCTAACCTATCTGAATATGTGTGCTGCCCTATATTAATCTACCTGCTGTGCAAGTGGCCCTTCACTCAAAAAGGTTTGAAACCCCTACTATAGACAAACCCTTAACAACATTTTATGGAAAAACTGTGTGGGAAGCTGTTTACTTCAAAAATATTCTTTGTAAGTCTAAATTATTTGCTGTATTTTGGCTTATAATTTGAAAACAAATTTGTATGGTTCTTACTAAAATAATTATTAAATTATACAAGAACTGAATTTTTTACAGCTCTCATAAGTTAAATTGTGTTATTAATTCTATTCTCCAACTAAGGTGTACACTTCTAGATTGTAATGTGTGTATTGGCTTAATTGTATTTCTTAAATAAATTATTTTAAATGATTCTTTGCTATTACTAAATAGAATTGAATTAACCATCTTAAAAAAATCACTTGATATCATATTTCCATATACCATATGAAAAGATATTGTACCTGTCTATGTCTAGTGTTGTACTTGGAATAAATTTTAAAATAAGATATAATGATGTCTCAAGAAATAGCTACAGGATTTAGATTTCAGTCTTTCGATTTCTTGCTTTTACTGCACAGCTGTCGCCAAAACTTAGTGATCATTTTGTCACTGGTACATTGAAATCTTTGTAAGTTGATCACTTGTGATCAACTTCAATGTGTGTGGTGTGTTGTGAGTTTCGATGTGAGAAATTCATAACTACTACATCTGAGTTTCGATGAGAGAAAACTCAACATTGAAATCTATTTTGTTATTCTTGCAAACCATGGCCATTAATATAATAGTTTTCCCGTGTGATAAACTCACTAAGTTAAAGTTAGCTTTTAAAGCAATGTTGCCAATTCTAATTCATAATATAATAAAATAGAAAATTTCCTGAGCAATTTTTTTTTTTTTTCTCTGGTCAACTTATATAGGATTTAGAATAGTTACATAACATTGACATATTTCAAGATAGAGATTTTGCCAGATTACAAATATGATAAATTTGATAGGTTTCACAGTGCAAAAATATAAATATTCCCAAATTATTAACTTATATTGTGTCTTTACTTGACTTGCTAGTTTTTAGTAATAAGCAATTATATTATAGATATGTGGCTAGTTAACTGATACATATGATGCCAGTTTCATACATCAATTACTATGTGCTGAATAAAAACTATTCTTATCGTGATTCAATGAATACAGAATAAAGTGTCAGTCAAAAAATTCAAATTATTGTTGAGGTTTATGGCAGTTCAGTCCAATTAACCAATTTTTTGAGGGTGGAACATGGTAGCAATAAGATTTCAATTTATTTAAAAGGGACAAAATGACATATTAAGTCCACATTAATTTGTGCATTTCGTTTTTTCTTTGGCATGTGTGGACAATTGGTTAGTCTTCCTTTGTTCTCTTTTTTGTACTTTTTTAAAAAAGAAAAAAACTTAAAACAATTATTTCAAAAAATATATCATTAACCAATTTTTATTTTGTCCATTGAATGTGGGAGTTAAATTAAACTATACATTTTAAAACTAAATGTAATTAAACTATACATTTTCAATATTGATAGCTGTGAAATCTAAATAATCAGCTTAGTCACATATTGGCAAAAATCCCTCGTGTGCCATTTTCATGCTAAACACTATGGTAACAGGTTGTTGTCTTGCCTATTTCAGTAATAAATATTTCCAAAAGTTTTGCGAGTTCTGGCACCTGAGGACTGTTTAGGATATCCTCAGATGATGACCCATGTATGGTTATAGGTTATACCTAAGAAAAAAACTCAGTGGCGCGACAGCGCATAGATGGCTTACTGTGCCCATCTGTTTTCTTGATCTTGGGCACTGGGGTGCATCAGCAGACGTTCCGATTAGGTGGTCAGCCGAACGCGAAACCCCCAGTGTTTAGTTCCCAAGCAGGCTTGATACTCATATAGGTTATACCAGCAATTCCTAATTGTTTTCAGCCGTAGAACCCTTGAATCCAAACTCTTGAACGTTAAATAATCAACCTAAAATTAAACCGTGCTTTTGTGAAAGTATTCTTTAACCGAACTCTATTTCCCAAACAATTAATTTAAACTTTTCCACTAAGTTCTATCACTTCAAAATTAAAATAAATATTTAATATTACTTCAAAAGACAAAAATTTACCTTGTGAAAAATTAAATAAAAGATTGAAACCAGTTAGTCTGTAAACGTATAAATTTAATCATCTAAAATAAACACAAAAAGATGTGCACTTAATTAACCTATTATTATAATCGGGTAATTGAAATAGATGTGCCCTGAATAACCGCTTAGCTATTTTATTTTCCTGCTATGTTTTGATCAGAAATAAGCAAATTTTTTTAAAACAGACTTGTGTTCGAATTTATTATATGAATGGAAATCGACAATCAAAATTGTTCTAAGCTTGGCATTAATTCATTTCTGATAATTTTTAATTAAGATAATTTCATTTTCAGATGGCTTTTTTCTAAAGGTTTAGAATTGGAACAAATATTTTACATGGGCTGTGTGAGAGAAAGAAAACTTGTACACCTGGACATAGCAGTTGTGTAATTGAAATTAAAAATGGCACACCCCAACAGGAATTGAACTTTGAAATTAATGCTTATTAGTAAACACCTGTTATTATATCATATATGCTGAAGTATCAAATGAATTGGAATATGCTCTAACTCCTATCCTTCAAAATTTGTCTGAATTAAAATACTAATTTGATGATGATTTTGTCATTTTTCTCGAAATGGAATTTAGGGGAAATCTGATGTCATTATCCTTAGTGCTTTAATTATTTTCACTTGGAACTGTTTTTAATTTTCCTCTAAAACGCAACATGCTCCAAAATTAGCAGGTATTGAAAAAAAAGTTTATATAATGCTAAGAAAATAGTATATAGAAACTACTCATAATTTTGAGGGTTTATAATTAAAATTTAGAAACTTACAACATAAAAAGCACATAAGATAACATAAAAGCTTCAATTAACGTTTTTATGTTAGTTCTTTCCTGAATATCCTTTTATTTATCTAATCGAAATGCTTTCTCACACTTTTAAATTCGCATCCTGTCCTTAAATCTATATTTGGCTCAACTATGCATTAATTAAAAGGATAATTTTCTCTTTGCTCTCTGTAGGAATCATTCGACCTATTTGATAAACCAATTACAATTACTAACATTTCCTCTTTCCCTAAATTAAGACATTTTACTTTGCAAGATTTTCCCTAACATATGATGAAGAAACACAATTTTTCGTGTACACTTTCATGACTGCTCTGTCTAATAATTTATAAATAAATTTTGTACCCTCCTTCCCTGCCTAAGACCTGTTTTAATCCTTCCACTCGGCAACGACAATATATATGTATATATATAAAGATCCAAGTGTGCAAAATTTGAATCATAGTACTAACTGTATTTCATGTCTTAAAACTAACCTTCAAAAGAGTAACATCAAGACACATCTTTTCTATTTTTTTAAAAAATACAAAAAAGTGAAAATATATCATCATGGTTAAAGAAAATTTTAAGTGACTATGTGATACTTTTACATTAATTTATTCTTTTGTAATTTCTTAAAAATAATATTGTGCAGAAAAATTACATTTCAATTTTCATGATTTTTTTTATTAAAGACTACATTACACAAATATTTACAAAAAATATACACTGCACAAACAATTAATAGTGATAAAAACTTTTTACTGATTAATTAAAATAGATTGAATTAACCATAGATTTAATTAAGACAATTTTTAATGAAACATCTTGATAACTTAGAATAATACCATATCACAATAAAATGAAACTTTAGTAGCATTGTTTTTAGCATTTTGCTTTATTTTCTTAAGAGGCAGACTTGCTTTTACTTTTTAGAGTTTCTTTCAAGGCTTGTATCCTTTTCTGTATATCATCAACACTCCAGTTCTATTAAATTAAAAAAACATAAATAAATAAAACAGCACAATATTAAAAATTGATTCAATATATGAATAAAAGAATAGCTATCTCACTGAATATAGTTTCTCTATTTCTTGGTCCATCTTCTTTTTTGGTGATGTATAACTTGCCCCCTAATTAAAATAAATAACATTTTATTTCGATTAATAATTTTTTATACAGACTGGAATTTATAAAATGTATAGAAGATAGAAAAATATTTCTAAACTTATGAACTATGGTTTGCATTATTAAAATAGAATGATATTAGGTATTTATTTAGTAAAAAAAAAATTTATAAGAAATTGCTATGTATAGTTAACTGGTTTGGGTTTTAAAACCCAAGAATTAGATGCGAATATTCCACATTGCAAATTGAAAAACTAAAGATATTACATATTCAAGAAACCAGAAATCATATTTAATTAAAAAAACAAGGAGGAAGAGTTATAAAAAATAAAATACTTAAACTTAGAAAAATGAAATGTACCAAAAGTTAAAACTTCTAAACATTAAATTCAGATTATTTTAAGTATCAGATTATCTCAGATTCAAAACTGGAAGAAGTAGTATTTTAAAATTTAGGTCAAAATTTAATTTATATTTCAGTGAACAAATTGTACCAGTTCCCACAGTAAAAACTTTTATAAATATAAATAATAAAACTGCATTATTATTATTATAGAATTGTCTTGGAAGACAGATCTCAAAAGTGAGAGAGATGATTTCTCATTGTTCATCTATTAGATAGAAAAGAAAAATCTACACTTTCACTCTGTCTTAATTATATTTAACAATTTTTACTTTAAAAATGAAAACAGACTTTGTCCTGCTAGTGATTTTATTTATTTATATAATTAATGAAATCTAAGACTAAAAAATAATCTGTAGATGGAAGGTTTCTGCCACATGTCTTGACAGTAACATATACATGTAATTGCTCTTTATTCTTAATATTTATAAGACAAAAATCAAGTTTTGATAAGAAACAAAATTAAAAATTTTAATAAACTTACAGATAAATTAAAGTATTCTGGAGACATTCCTTCTAAATACAGGATTTTGTCTTCCAACGCCTTTATTCGCTGAAAAGCAGTTTTTCCACTACAATCTAAAAAGAAAAGAAAAATTTGAACTTTATCAATCGATTTACAGTGCTTTTAATCAATTCCAGTAAAGTTCAAATATCAAAATTAGTTATTCCATTGATAGAATGGTAAAAGTGACTGATTTTTTAAAAACAGTATTGCTCACTTAAAATATTTACTTACAAGTTTACATTAAGAGCAATAAAAAAATCATATTAAGCAAAAAAGAATGGTTCATAAAAAGGGTCAACTTTAAAAATACAATTTATAAACTTCCTTTTTTTTTTAATCGCAAATAAATTTACATTTCAGGAAAAGAAATAAAAAGATTCTACTACATTTACCTCTCAGGGAAAAAAAATAATAATAATAATTGGTTTTCATTCATTAAAAAAGGAGTTAAAATTTTCTTCAATTTCCTCATGATAGTCCTATACTTAAATGTGTACATTTTTATTTTATCTCACAATTTTTCCCACTTATCAAAACCAATTTTATAATACTTGAATAAGAACTTATGTATAGAAGAAAAACTATTGTCCTACTTTGTTATGCAGTTAACAGGTTGAAAAGGGGGTGTACAGTTATTATTATCATTTTGCTAAAAAAATCACAGAGGATAACAGGGTGATAATAGCTAGATTTTTAAAAATAATGGTTACAAAATAAATTTCAAATGTTTTTCTAAAAAAGAAAATTAGTTTTCTCTCCTTTTCTGGAAAACTAAACGAATTAAAAGCAGCATAATGATAAGCCATATTTATAACTGTGAAGGATAGCATTCTTGTAAACACTGCAATTTTCTTGTAGGGAATAAAAATTTTCTGTAAATTGTGTTGCTCAAGAGGAAATTCCATAATCCTGAAAAGTATTTAACTTGTAACAATATTAAGGAATAGTTTAATCTAAAAATGTCACCTTTGGAAAAAAACTAGATTATTACTGTATTACCCCAAGCTCTTCAGTTGAAGATAAGTATCATTAAAATAGATATGTTTTTAAAATATTACAAATAATAATCATAATTTATAACATAAATTTAATTTTTAACTGTTAACACAATGTTCTGACAGCTATTAATATTAATGAATGTTGAGAAGAAAATTCTAAACAGAAAAATTTACAAATATTAAAATAATCTCAAGTAATGAACAAAAAATTATGCTCAATTACTAAATATTTGATAAGCAGTTTTGGCACTGCATCATACATCAACAAAAAAAAAATAATAAATAAATAAAATTCTGAACAGAAAAAAGAATGCATTTTAAGCCATTTAAATTCAATTTCAGTCAAACACCAAGAAAATACTATTCTAAATAAATTTAGGAATATAATTAAAATAAAACCGTAAACCAAACAAAACAATTAGGAATAGTTTATTTTATAGTCATTATGTAAATGCATTTTGATTAAATTTAAGCACACAGTAAATGGAAATATTGTGTATTTATAATAAGTCTCCATTTTTTGAAAAGTTCTTCTGTTGAAGTTATAGATAATATTATTATTTATCCTTCCAAAATGTTTAAAAACATTAGAACTATAAGTAATTTTTTTCATTGGTCATTTCCTACACCTCAGACCAATGAAATTATATGTCTTCAACTACGAGCATCAAAAACAATATACATTACCTTCCATTTTTAAATGAGATTCCATATTTCTTAGCCTTTCTTCCAGAGAATCAGTAATACTGTTTTGTGCTGTCGACAAACCCGGTTCAACTTTTATCTTTTTGTGAGCACTCTTTGTCTGTGGTCCATATCTGTTTTCAACTCTTGAAACTAAAAAGAAATTACCATAATTATTACAACTGCACGTCTTATACAGTATAATAATACGCAAAAATTATCTAATTAAATAAATTAACATTCAGTTTAAAAGAAGTTTTTTTTTTTAATTTATGACTAAAAATACATAGTATTAAGTATTCTTTAGTTTAAATCGTCAAGAAAATATTGCAAAAATACACTATTTTTTTATATACTAGTTATTTTATGGAAATTCTTTCATTTTTAAAATGAAATAAAATATTATTTTTCTTCATTATCTAAAAAATAATATCTAGCATTTTAATGCAACAAGACTAATGTCACACATTTATATATTAGAAAAAACGTATTATTATTAGCATAATAAGCTGTTCAATTACAGAAAAATTTTAATTAATTAAAAAAAAGAAAAAATTGCCTTAAATGTTGCAAAATATTGAGGAAATACTACTACATATGATGCTACTTCTTCACTAAAGTAAGCACATATTTTTGACTGCCGTTATTCTAAAACTTTACCACATAGAAATGAAGTTTAAGGTACTACTTTAAAGATGAATGTCAGTAATAATATTTATTTTTAAAAAAATAAAGTTCAGTGTTGCCAATTATTAAAATACATTTTTTCGTTTTCATTTATTATCACTTATTTTTCATGTTCATTGTATGAAACATTTTAGATCACCTTTTGGTCAAAGTAAACACTTTTAACTACAACTATTTTTTTTAAAACATCCCAATTAGAATTATTCCAAAAAACTTTTTTTTAAAAATAAGAAAAGAAAAGAAAATCCAAAAATGTTTAAATTACATTTTAAAAAAAACTTAACATTTAACATGCGCTTTTTATTTCAAAAGATTTTGCTTTTGTTTAAAAATTTTTTAGGCTTTTCATAAAGAATTCTAATTTCCTTTTAAACAAAAATTTTATTTCAGAAAATATTTAGTAATACTTTATATAAATTTCACATTTACGAGGTTGCCACCATAGTAAGACTCCAAACATTGTCGTTTTTACTTTGTTTAGTGTTAGTTTAAAAACTTTTGAGGCTTTTCCAAAAGAATTTCAACTTTACATGAAAAAATATATGAAGATAAATAAAACAACACATTTGATTCAACATTAAAAAGGGAATGTCATGAGAGTGTTCAGGATCTATATTTGAACAAATTTCGAAACATATATTCTTACTTGGTTATTAAAAGACATTTTGAATTGATGATACAGCTTATGCTAGTTTTTATCATACTTTAAACATACTTTAAAGCTAAAGTCACTCTAAAGTTTTCATAGAAAAAACTATAAAATAAATTCTGACGTATAAATATGAATTATAAAAAAGACTGAATACTATAAAAAAATATATAAGCTAACTTAAATATAGTACCATATTAATAATTGCAATATATACAACAACGAAAATTTGAATCTAATGAATAAGACATACTCTTTATTCTACTCTTGCTTCCTAATCGAGGAATAACAACAGCATCCACTCGAGCACAGCTTTCTATTACATCTGGAAAATTTTGATATTTATTTTAAAAAAGGTAAATTAATACAGATTTTAAGACCTACTGTTAAAATATAAAACTTGTAGAACAGAAAAAAATTGTATGAAAATTGACTTTAGAGCTTTACTTATAAATTTTATAAGTATCCAAATATTTCCTGTTTTTAAGAAATTGTTTCATTTGAAAATGCATAAAAAACATTGAGAATTAAAACAATTCCTACCTATAATCTTCAAGATAAATTCAAAAGCAATTTTTACATGATTTTCAAAAAAGAACCTTTTAGTGTATTTTATAAATATCTTCATATTTATATAAACATAATTTTACTTATACTTAAAGGAAAAGGCATAAGCCTTGGATTTTAGTTTATATGTTTATCCATAAACTTTCTACTTACCACAACATATAGGACTTAATTTATTTTAACAAATTATATACCAGATAACACCACCAAAATAAACTTTTTAAGTTGGTGTAGTAATAGACGTATGTTATGCTGTAATGTCAATCTTGTTGATGTGATGTAACTTTCAAATAAACTACTCAGCTTACATGGTGCAGAAACAGCAATTTAAAAAATACTCAAACAAATATGATCATAACAAAATGTGAAAATTATAAACTGCAAATAAAAACATGTTAGTTGTTTTATTTTTGCTTTGAAGAATATTCATTTTATTTTCTGATTGGAAAAATTACTAAATACTATATTACATGCAAGAAAATACATTAAAGAATAAAATTTAAACTTACTGTAAGCGGGATCATCCTCTGAAATCAGTTGATGACCACAAAACTCTTGTACATTTAATTCATTCGCTTCTTTCCGTTTTCTTTCAATAAATGTAGATATTCTTTTTTCTATCTATAATACGGACAAGATGTCTCATAAATATTGTTAAAAGTTTTTGGGGATTACACAACATATTTGCAAAACTATAAGTTTCAAGGTATAAGTTTCAAGTTATACATTTTCAAGTCCTAAATAATGCTTGAATTTAGGACCTATAAGTAGATTAGTAAGAGCCTCTATCCCTCCCCCTCCAAACCCCCCCCCCCTCCAAAAAAAAAACCCTAAGTGTTTCACACTATGACAGGTGATTATGTGACAGTGACATTTCAACAAAGTGACTATCGAAAATTTTAGTTTAGACTGACTACTTGTACATTAAAGATGAGATAGGCTCAGCCCGTGTCTGAAAGTCTGAGCCTAAGTCTGACGGAGGCTCGCTTACTGAAGAAAGCTTTCAGGCTCAGATTCCCAATAAAATTTTCAGAACTTTTTTACTACTTTCAAACAAACGTTTGGTTCAGTTATTGAGTATAAAAAAAATTTCTAAAGAATAAAAATTTATAGCAATCTGTTACTTCTGTTTAGCCCTTTTGCTTTCCAAGGCTAGCAGTAATTTTCAAATAACTTTTATTCAACTTCAGCTTTTGATTTTCTATTTTAGTTTCAGTATTAATAATTTGGAGTTTCAGTTTACTCAATTTTTCTCTTTTCTTTTTCTTTTACAGGCTATCAATATAAAAAGGTTTTAATTTACTAATTCCCTTATTTAGACATCAAATGATCATTTTCATTCAGACCAGCAACTAAAAGATATTACAAGTCTCTACATGATTTAAGTGGTCCATTTACTTGTCTCTACACATTAGTTTTATTTTACGTTAATAAAGTTCATTGAAATTAATGACAAACACAGAGACTATGTAATGTTGCAGTTATGTTAAAACATGCTTTTTAGACAAAAGCCGAAAATTCTAAAACAACTCTTACATCAATTGCTGGTCTGGGAGACCACCGATAATTATTTTACGATCGTCCAAATCAAATTTTAGTGATTTAAAATCAATGTAAATTTTGAGCCCTGATCTTGATATTTATTTAACAAAAATTCATAGAAAGATAATCTTATTTCACTTTAGTGCAATAATTAATCAATAATTTCTTGTTCAGTGGTCGGAACTAACGCACTACAAGTAGTGAAACTATTACATTTGTCACTTCTTTTAACAGTTCGTAATGTAGTGTGCCACTTTTTTAAAAAAGTATTTTATTAAGTAGTGTGATGCTTGAAAAACAATAGTTTGTAGCAATTCTTGCTATTAACAACAGAAAAAATAAATTAACAAAACATGAAGTTAACAAAAGTAAATAGCCATAATAAAAATACTTTTCAACTTTTAATTCAACTTCTGGAATGCATAAAATTTTTTATCAGCATTTTTATTTTCTTGCAAACTCAAAATAAGCTCCACATATCAGCGTGTTTTCAGTAGTTTCTATACTCATAACCTGTGGAGAGCTTGAACACATTTTTTTTTTTTTTTTTTTTATAATGCTATCAGCTAAATACTGAATAAATAGTTTAGAATAACAAATTTGCTCACATAAACATGAATAAATATTTCTTAATAATTTTTCATGTTTAAATATGTCAATTTATTATTTTAAACTAATGGGTGCACAGCCTTTTTGAGTGAAGGGCCACTGCCACTCACACAGTAGATTGATTAGCAAACGGTCACTCACATATTTAGTAATACTGCTGGCTAGTATGATAAATTTTGTATAGCAATTATGTTCAAAGCACTACATTTTTTATCAGTAGACTAAGTAATTTGAGGAAAATTACATATTTTTAATAAGCAGAATTAGAATTTAATTATTAGAATTTATTCAAAAATGAAAAAACTGAAACTATTCTTAAATTTCTTTCCCTTTTTATCAATGATTGATTTATTAAAAAAATAAACAAATAAATGTTAGAAAGAGAAATGTAAATTCTAAAAATAAAAAAAAACTGTAATGCTCATAGAGTGAAAGTGTAAAAAAAATACATAAATATTTTAATGAATACATATTTTGCTGAATAATATAAAATTGAACTAAATATTTTAATTAAAGGAAATTTATAGGGTTTAAACCAAAACCAAAAGTGAAAGAAAAACCATTATAGTACAAAAAAAGATTCAATATTCATTTGGTATTATACTTCAGTGTTTTCACTACAGAGCGAGAAAGCGAGAATCTCACATATTTTCTTCTTTTCTCGCATGAAAAAATGATTACCGCGAGAAATTCGCTCATTCTATAAATTAATTTAAAAATTCGCTAATTTCTCGCATCTTGGAAAAAGTTTCAAATTACGCCATTTAGAATAAAATCGGTTTCACTTTTCTTCCTGGATCTTTCATTATTTTGAACATATGCCTCGTTATCTAGCTTCCCTATTTACCAGTATTGTTCAGAACCTTTTCGAACAACAGAACACAACCACGTAACCCCTTTCAGAACACATTTCTCGGTTTACCGTAGGTAAGGTTTCTTCATGTAAGACGTTCAAATTTTTTATGCACTTATGTAAGATGGACAAATACCTTGTAAAGGCAAAATCTTCCATGATGATGCACCAAAAATATTCAATGCTTTAAAAAATAGAAGACGTTAAAAATGTATTATAATTAAAGTAATGATTTTTTTTCAAGAGCTTGTGTTTTTTTAATTTTTAGAAATCTCACCCTGATTTTGAGAAAGGGTGAGAATTTCTCACCCATTTTTTTTCTATGATGAAAACACTGTTCAAGTATTATTTCTAATTCTTGAGTTATTAGAGGTTTCATGAATTATAAGTAGGAAACATTTTCTAGTTTAAAAATTCACATTTTTCTCCATTTTTCATATTGCTATAACATTATAATAAATATGAAGGATTTTAAATACTACATGCAAATGCATGGTTCTCACTGTCAAAAAAACAATGGAAAAACAACTTTTACTCACAATGAAATAGGCAGAAAAAAAGAAATTGTATAAAAAATTGGGCATTTAAACATGCGATTAGAAACTCATATGTTGTAATAACATCGTAGTTAAAAGAGCTGGATCATCAAAATCCCCCAGAAAAGCATCGCAACAATTGCAATTTACAAGGAAAATAGCAAGAATAAAGTGCTTCAATAGGTAATTATTTAAATGCGCAATTTAAAATACGCATGTCGTTATGAAAATTGGAATTCTTAATACCACATGGGAGTGCATTGCAAGAACTGCTAAAAAAAGTATGGAAAAATAACTTGGACTTGTGATGAAATAGGCTGAAACAAAGCACTTCAAAAAGGAATTATTATGTAATAGTGAAATTTTAAATTGTTCTGTTATACTAATATCATAGTAAAAATATGGGATTTTCAAAAGCATAAGAAGTGTGGCAATTAAGCTTTTGGAAAAAATTTCTAATTTAAAATCCATTTGGCATCTCGGAGATTGTAGTTGGCTCAACAAGTCATAATGCAAAAAAATACCCATGGCAATTGTAGTTGGTACAGTACAGAAATAAAACTTTGGTTTGCGCATAGCTTTTTAAGTATAATTTTTTAATAAATAAGCACTGAAATAATTCTGTAAAGAAATTATTCTTGTACAAATTCCCTATAATAAGAATTACAGAAATAAAATTTTCTTTTTTATTAATGGATAGACTGTCTAGCAGAATATAGCTACTGAAACTGAAGATGCATGTAAATTAAAAAAAATATGTGTAATAAGAATTGATACTATATAGTAATATAATGTATATAAAGTTGTTAGTGCAAGAAATGTAAAAGTAATATTACCTCATCATCATCAACTTGAATTTGTATCAAATCTTTCAACTTAGTAGCACTTTCTTTAATTGTATCAGGTTCCATTATTGGTTTTTCTATTAAAAAATAAATAAAAAATTAATAAATTACAATCAGTAAATAAATTGGTACTTTAGAAGTTAATTTAAAAATATATAAATTACTTTATTTAATGTCTGCAAAACAAAAAACTAAACCAGTTTTTTCAATGAGCATATAGTGTGTTACAAGAAAAATTCGACACTATGTTCAACAAACACAAAAGTCACAGCTTAACAGGTCAAATTAAACCACATTATATTGTATTTCTATAAACGGCTTATATTCACAAGTAAATTTTAAAGGAAAACAATTATTTTCTTAGCCATAAATTTAAAAGTGTTGTTTTAAGCTGCTCATTTCTGCTTCGCCGAGGATAGATAAATATTGACTACTGCTGATAAACGATAGATTGATATTCTATCAATCTATCATTTACTAATAAAAAAACTGTCATCAATTATCAATTTTATTTATATTTACATAAATTAATCGTTTATTTTCTGATTTTATGTCGAAGAGCATGATTCATCTTATGACCAGTTAAAAAGCGCCTTACTTTAAGCTTTCATAAAACGTTGCAGAATATATTCAATGTTACAATCTACTTATTTTATTATATGAGAAAATCCTTTTGAAGTAAAAACCAATTCTTTTACTCAATCAACAATTTTTTTCAGGAAAACTTCATAATTGAAAGACTTAATAAATGTTGATAAAATAATAGACAGTGTTAAATTGTAAATTTTAACCTTTTTCTATAATAATAATATTGATGATAAGGTACTTTGCAAAAGATTTTGGATCACATTTGTATTTTTCCTGACATAAATTTTTGTGTATAGTCGGGCAAAAAACATGTATCGATAATACTCATTATCAACATGATACTGACCGTCAGAACGTTCTTTATGTAATATATTTTCAGTTTTTTTACGTTTTGAGCTTTATTGATACACTATTATTACAAATTGGTTATTTCGGGACCACTTAATTTTAATAACCATATGTATGACAGCTATTAACTCATTACTTATCAATACGGAAATTGTAATAACATTTTATTTGCATCCTAATTAAAAAGATTTAAAAATAATATATTACCTATTTTATTTTTCAGTATAAAGAAGAAGAAAATTAGCCATGCTTTGGAGTCCCAGTGAAGTATTAGCATACATAAAGGATGATAAATCTGGAGAAATTGATAAATCTGAGGCAGATAGATTGGTACCTACAGTTCCTTACGGAGGCTTTAAAACATGGCCTAACTCTCAGCAAGACTTTATCCTTATTGCAGAAAATTCAGAAATACATGGACCAAATCCTTTGGTATTTTTATAACTCTAATATTACTTTAACAAAGATTTGAATCACTTAAATAATTTTTAACTGATGCATATTTTAATGTAAAAGTAATTGAATTGATTCTACATTATTTGCTATGCAGCATCAGAGCTTTATCAAGACTGGTGAATTATTTCTATACTTTTAATCATTAATGTGATACAGTGGTTGATTTTATTCTTTCTACAGCCTATGTTATTGACTAATTTGTTTAAGGTATTAAATTGATTATAATTTGAGATTTAATTTCACATTTTTATTTTAATTAGCAGATTGTTTTTTATACAATTTTAAAAAAATTTGCAGTTATTTTATTGATTTCTGTATGTGTAATGTGAGTTCCACCATCTTTAAATTCAGCAATTATCTCCTAAGAGAATGTATACATGGTGTAAGAAAACTAATAATCATAACTGTCAATGAAGATGAGACACACCAGGCAATGTGAGGTCAGAAACCTGTGTGTCTAATTCGTCAAAATAGAAAAAGAAATAAAGTTGAATAAATGACTATGAATCTTTATTATTGAAAACTAAAAAATTGTTCAAATGAGCAACCAATAGCTGTAATACAGGTTTCACATTGCAATGGAGTAAAACACTCAGACAAAAGAAAATTTCTGGGATTTCATAAACGGCCACTACTATGTGTGGGGAGAGGGAGGGGATTTCCTTTATACTCCTCTGATCATTTCTTAAATGATGCTTTTTAGATGTCTTCAAAAAATAAAATCTTGCAAGCTGTTTTTTTTATCAAGTTTTATTACTCCATACAGTTGAGATCATTAGGTTGGTTACTCCTTGTGTAAATAAATCTGTAGATTATTTATACTCACCATGATTTGAATAACAATTTGAATCTTTCTTTTCATTTTTTAGTTCACCATTCCAGAGCTTGAAACTGGTATTGATTTAAATTTGCTTTCAACACAAATTTTATCAGCTGACTATCAATGTTTGAGCAAGTATGTAATTTAAATACATATATTATTTCAAAAGTTAATAAAATATAATTTATGTATTGATTCATTTCTCTTCTTAATTCAATCAGATTTTTTGAGTAAATTTAAAGAAATTTTTTTTAATTTATTAAATTTTTGGAGAAATATCTGTGGTTTTTTTTTTTTTTTTTAATTATAATATACATAAATGACTCGTAGAATTTTAGTAGAGATATTCTGAATTATGAAGCAAGTCGCTCAGAATGTACAGTGAGCAAAATAAAAAAAAAGGACCACCCTGGATACAGAGCTCATTCTAGGCAGGGTAAACAGGGCGCAGCACCCTGCTGCCCTTTTAGTCAAAAGAATCCACCCTGTTGCCCCTGAAGTAAATTAGTGCCCTGATGTGATAGAGTCTATACCCTTTCTTTCCTCAACCCTTCTTTATTTTTCCACCAAACTCTGCAATGGATTTCTTAAACTTTTCAACGCTTTTTATTTAGTTTGTCGTTGCTGTCAATACATAGATTTATATGGGAAAGGAAAAATAGCCATCACACCTCCTTATTGCACTTATCTTTGAAAGTTTGCAGTTACTTTTACTATCATTAAATCATATTTATTAATCATTTTAATTATTAAATCATAACTACTGACACTTAAAAACATACATTTATTATTTTATTAGTATATGCATGCATTTTAAATAAATTACTAAGATAATTAGCTCATTAACTCAATATATATGTTAATTTATTAATAAAAATTAGTAATTAATATGATTGCTTTGCTACTTTTAGTAAAATTAAAAATAAAAAAAATTCTTTTACTAATTGATAATGTTTTTTAATAGAACGTGTAAGGCCCATAGAAAAAAATTATTGCCTTTTTAGAATAATAATGCCCCTTTTTTAAACTTTTGCACCCTGCCCTTTTTTCTGCCTAGAATGAGCTCTGCTGGATAACTTTTAATCTAATGATCGGATTTTCACATTCTAGGACTCAATCTTGAAGGTTTGAGAGGGTGACTTCAAATATGTTAATTAATTAGCAAAGACAAGATTTTAAGTTACAAAATCAGACACAAAAACATACTTTCTCTGAAAAAACATGCTTTTTTTTCGATGGATTCGGATTTCTGACCCCCAAAATATAGGGGTTGCCGCAATCTGGAAAATATGGTCCCCTTAGCCTGGTCAAGAGAGCAGTCCAAAGTTTAAACCCTTTTGGGTTAATTTTATTTTTTGCGTATTTTGGCATGTCTTGAGAACTTTTTAAGTGAATGGAAAACTTTTTGCATACTATTTAAAATTCATTCATCCAATTTAAAATTCATTCATTCATTTCGTGCAAAAGAAAACTTTTAGTAAATATTTATAATTTTATTTAATAATAGTCAAAAATTTAAATTGTAAGGTACACAATTTTTTGTAAAATTTGAAAGCATGCATATTTACATGGCAGAATACAAAATTTGTGCGAAATCGGTTTAATAGTTCTAGAGAAATTGAATTTTGAAAATACGGCTTCTTTAAAATTTGATTTCTCAGTTTTTGGTTCATATTTAATATTTTGACTGTTAAAATTACATCCTATAAAATGATATGAAAAAGTATATTCTTTACAGTTCCAGATTTTTTGGACCATTATTAAAAAATAATTATAACAATAATAAATATTTCCTACAAGTTATATTTTTCATAGAATTATCTTTGGATAAACGAATTTTATAGTTGTGTGCAAATGTTTTTCAATTCACTTAAAAAGTTCTCAAGATATGGAGACATATACAAAAATAAAATTGATATTAAGGGTTCCAAAGTTTGGAATGCTCTTCTGATCCAACTATGGGGACCATATTTTCCAGATTGTGTATTTTGGGGTCAAAATCCGAATCCGTTGAAAAAAGGTATATTTATTCAAAGAAAGTACTTTTTTGTGCCTGATTTTGTAACTTAAAATATGGTCTGCCCTGATAAATTAGCACATTTGAGGTTAACCCTTGAATCATTAAGACTGTGTCCTAGAAGGCAAAAATCTGAGTATTAGATCAAACATTATTCAGGGTGGTCCGTTTTTTATTTTGCACGTTGTACATCAGCAGAATAAATAACATTATAATAACATACACTTTGTTTTACCGGTTAGTACTCTTTAAAATATCTATGTTATGGTTACTTTTTAACTATATTGTACTATTAACCATATACAAAGAAGTCCCTTGAGTTAAAGGGAATAGAGAGGCTATTCTCTAGTTTTGCCACACTTTAAACACAGTTTTACTAGCATTCAGAATTTTTATTTTCATTGTAAAATTGGATGATTTTAATTTGAATATCGTTATGTATAACGTCAAAAAATAAGCTAAATTAATAAACCAGAAAAATACTATTGTAATACTACTATTATTGCCCTTTTTAGAAGTATCTATTGTTTATTTAACTGCAACTTAATTGTCTAAAATACTGTGTTGTCAAATTCCTAACCTTCAATAACGTATGTCTGCTCGGTGAATATTAATCAAAATAATTAACATAAAAGTGTTCGAGAAATATTCTTAAAGTAAGGTTATAAGTTTAATAACCTTATCATATTTTAGGTTGTTATATCTTACATAATAATTTCAATCAGATTTATAAATTGAAGTCTTCAATTTTTTTTTAATTTTTTGTGAGTGTTTCTGTTTGGAAATTTTTTTGTGAATTTGTTAAAATTTTGAATTTGTGGAATTTAGTATTTATTGGAATCGTTTTTCAGCAATAAAACATTGCCAGGAAAAAATGCTCAACTATTAATGCCTGATGTTGATGCAGACACACATGCTGCAGTAAGTATATATTTACATTACATCCTGAGGGTGTGCAGTTGGCAATTACTATGAAAAAATTTAATGGTCATATTAAAATTCAATCTTAATAGTTTGTACTTATAGTTCAAAATATTTGAATTATTTTTAATCAAAATTGTACTAAATAATAAATATTTATTAAAAATTAAATTTTTTTAAAAAATCATATCACTTTTACTTTGATTGAATTTTACTTCTTTGTGCGAAAGTTTTGATTCACACACTTTATGGAAATCAGTATAAAAGTTAAACATAATATTTAGAAAGCAAATTTTCAACCATCTCTCCTGGCTAAATTAGACTCAAATATTTTAGATGGTGACTGTATCTTCCTCATGTTTTAAGGGTCGAAAATGGGAATGACATGTAAATACAATAGAGTCTCAATTCGAGTTTCCCATAAATCCGAGCTTGTGAGAAAAAATTTAGTCTTGTTCCCAAATAATAACCAACCCATACACAACACCTAGAACATTTACTACGACTGAATGTGAAAAAAAATAATTCTGTGTTAAACACTAAAACGTGTAAATAGTATGTTTAAGCAAAAAAACATTAGACAATTATTTTAAAGTACAATTAACCTGATG
Source organism: Parasteatoda tepidariorum (assembly GCF_982258835.1). Lineage (NCBI taxonomy): Eukaryota > Metazoa > Arthropoda > Arachnida > Araneae > Theridiidae > Parasteatoda > Parasteatoda tepidariorum. Next base: position 70,377,878 of record NC_141759.1, read on the forward strand.
CAGTAATATACTGAATATTGTAACTTAATGTGATGTATTAAATGTAACCTGATCCTCAAATGTAAGTAAAAAATTTTTTAATACAATATATTTTTCAATTAAATACGCACATTTTAAAATTTCTTTGTTTTCATTTATTTAAACATTTTTTAAGTTTGTTTTCGAGATTTTGAAAGTTTGAAGTAGTCTCGATCCTGTTCAACTCAAATTATTGTGACTCTGCTGTATATAAACAAACAAACAAAACAAAAAAGTATGTGTAACCAGGATATTATATTAGCTTTTAGGGATGGATTATGAATTTTTTTATGATTATGAATTTCTAGAGATTAGGAATTTTATTTTAAGTTTAAAGAAATAATTTGATTTGTTTGGAAAATATATTTTCAGTTAGTATATGGGGTATTTATTTTTAAAAAAAGCAGTTCATTTCAGAAATTTTATTCAAAACAAAAACTCACTCAGACTTTTATATTTTAATAAATATTTTGAAAAAAAAAGTTCGATTTTCTTTGAATGTCATTTTCATTATTAAAATCTTATTTAATATGAAATTTTTTTGTAAATTAAATATAATCATATTTTTTAATTCACAAGCTCATATATTAACTGTATACCTTTTGCACACTTTTCGTGAAAAATATTGTTATTTTTGTTGTTTTTACAACAAAAATAGATTTATTTAAAAATATTTCAAAAAAAAAATTTTTTTGTAATACAACTCATTACTTATATTGAATTTATTTATAATGATGATATTCAAATAATTTTCTGAGTTTCTCTGTTCCTTATACTTTGAACTGTATAAGCTTTGGCACAAGAGTTTGCTGGAGTAACTACAAAAAAGAACTATTAGAAATGTTGCTTTTTTAGAACTTTTTTATGTCTGTCATTTGGTTTCACAATTATTATTTTCCAGATTGTATACTTTTTTTTGTTTGACTCAGAGGCTAGAGGATTTGTGCGTCCAACTTGTGTTGCTTACTTTACATCTGATAAACAGTAAGTTTTCTATCCATTTCTTTATCCTTTTGTAATGTTTCCTTATATAGACATTATAGTAATAACACAACGATCAATATTTATTCTAACAGTAAACTGGCATTGTTAGCTGATTCTATATTACAACGATTAACGGAGGTAAGTATTTTAAATTAGTGATATTTATTAATTACTCTTGTTTTTGAATCTGCATGACTGTTATCTATAAAATTTTACAAATTTAGATCTATTTGTTTGTTACATTATAGATTGCTTCAGTATTACAACACTTTAATATTCAATGTACTGCTGAGGATTTGAAATCGTTTAAAGAAAAGGCTTTGTCAAATGAAGAAAAATGTATGATGTCTAATATTATATTATATAGTTGATGTTTTAAAGTTTGTCTAAATTGTAAAATAATGCAAATTATTACATTGCTTTTGCATATTTCATTTGCTTAGTATATGTCACATTTTTAAAAATTGTATAAAGTTTGAAAAAGTTATAAATTTTTGTTTGACTGATCTTTAAATAATCTATTATTTATAATTTTTGTTCAAATATGTGGATAATATTTCTGTTTTTTAAATAATTTGAAATGTTATTGACTTTAGCTTTAAACTTCCAGTTAATAATGTATTTCTTTCACAGTAACAAAATCTAATGAAATAGTGAATGAACTCTTGCTGAAGGATATTGAAGAAATTTTGGATATTGTTGACAAATATGATGTAAGCACCAAAATATCTTTATAATTTTTTTAAATAAAATATTAAGAATCAGTTCTACTTAATTATTCAATTAATATTTGTGAAACAAAATAGGAGAAACTCTTTAGTTGTTTATTGAAAATATGATTCTATAAGACTAACCATATTTGTATATTTTTAGTTCTTTATTAATTTTTAATTGCAAGATTGTGTGATCTTTACTTTATATTTTTAAGTTGCTTGTTTGTTTAGTAAATTTATAATAACATTAAAAAAAAAAAATTATTTTCTTTCATGCAAAAAATATTATTTGTAATTGTTTGAAAATGTTTAGTCTATTCATTAAATTCTAGGGAAATGATTCTTATGAAAAGCAACTTTCTTCCTTATTAGATGCTCTTGAGAAGTGTACTGCTTCTGAAAAAATTCAAAATTGGGTTTCAAGTTCATTTCATAAATCAGTCCCTGGTTCCGTAAGTCTTGTTTTTTAAATTTTTTGTTTGTTTCAGTTTTATTTTTAATTAATTTTTTAATAATTATAAATTTTTAACTGCTTTTAAAAAAATACAAAGTTTCAGATTTCCAAAATCCATAAATTCAAATTAAAAATTTATAAATTGTCACTTTATTTAATTTTTAATTTAAATGATAAAATACTTCAAAGATATGTGTTATCACATCTCAAGTTCACTACCTCTTGAAAAGTTATTTAACCTCAAATGTTGCTGCTTTAGTTCACTACTACTTAAAAATATATTTCTAGGAACCTCAAATGTTAATGGGTATGTTTGTGATATCAAAGTAAATTTTTAGTAATAACTTTTAACTTACTCACTTTTTTTAATGTTGAAACAAAATTCTTAACTCCTGTTTTCAATTTAATTAGCTTTGTTACAAAATAATTTGTCACCTATGTATGTTATATTTTAAAAAATAATTGAAACTTAGCATTTTACTCGCTTTAAACAGCACCTAAAAAGCGTGAAATATTCATAATTACCAGCATACAAAATGTCTTCTCTTTGAACTTCACCTCTTGATATATGTGCTCTGTTTTGGTTGTTTGTTAAACTGTTTAGAATTTCCAGATATTTAAACAAATTTCTATGAAATTTCTCCGCTATATATAGTAATATTATTAAGAAATATAACCAGGAGAAACCAGTTTGATATACAAGAAAGCAATCAGCTTAAATGATAATATGTCTTAAGAGTAAAAATTAATTACCATTATTAATCCATTACAATATACTTTTTTTTGTGTGTAGGATGCTTTTAAAAGAAAGCTTTTATTTCGGGCAAATTCAAAGAGTAGCATGAAAGACTTATATCATATTTGTGACAAAGGTGTTGTGCTTGGTTTATATCATCTCTACATTTCTTACCAGGTATTATAATTTTTTTTTATTAAATATTAACAGATCTAAAAAGTTTTGTTTAGTTTTGGTACGATAAAAACTATTTCTGCATAAATGTTATTTAAATGAAATACTGCCTTGACTAATTTTTTTTATGCTTATAAGTTATGCATTAGCAGGGCTAGGTTGTTGATGATAAATGCATTTTTAACATATTTGGTTGTTTGTTTTTTTAATTTATAGGGCGTAATATATTTCTGGTAATTTTTTTTTTTTTTTTACTTTTTTAACTTTTTTTTTCTTTTTTAAATAATTTTTTATGAATTTAATGTGATACTTTTCATTTTAGGTGAATTTACCTTCTCAATTAATTTTTTTCTTTATAAAGTATTATAAATTTTACTCTGAATTTTGTTATAAATGTTGTCCAATAAGAAGTGTTGAGGTTGTATAGAATGTTTCAAGATCTAAAGAATTTAATTTTGAGCAATAGTAATCTTTCAATTTGAGGAATAATAAAGAACATTTGGCATTCTTGAAGATTGTAACTAAAAATTATAAATTTCAATTTATCTTTACCGTATTTAACCTATTTATTTAAATTTCATTTTATTCATTAAATACATAATTTACTTTTATTATAATCTTATTTTTATGAAATTTATGAATGTTATAAAATTTTTTTAATTCTTTTTTATAAAAACACGTTTTTAAAAAATTTTAAGAACATATTTTATATGCAGGTAATTTTTATGGATTTTAGAGCCTTATTTTACAATTTTAAAGAGCATACTTTAAAGATATGTTTTATGTCGGTAGTAAATTCTAGACAATTACAAAACAAAATTTTTTCATGCATTTAGATTTGTAATAAAAACTATGTAATTTTACTGAGCATTATAATGAAGATAATGTATTCTAATAATGAATATAATGTTTTAAATTCTCTCATCCCAGAAGTACACTCATGAGAAATATTCCTTCTATTATTTTTAGTATCTGAAGAGAAAATGTGAAAATATAGTTTTGTCTGAGAGCTCCGAAACAGCAAAAGGTGGGTAAAATTGTTTTTATTATTTTAATTTTATTGCATTATAGTAATTCTCTTACGTGCTTTCATTACGCTTAACTAATAAAAATAAAATTCACTATGCTCAATTAGAATGAGTTTGTATAAATTTATCTCTTTTGAGATGAAAACTTTTTAAAATACAAAATTGTGGCTGCTGGAACCAAAATGAGGATTATTTTCTGTGTGGTTTTATGTTTAAATGACGCCCGGTTGCTGAGCGCTAGCGCTACGCACTGTCGTGCCGTAGGTCCCTGGTTCGATCTTCGGGACGGGCAAGGTTGACTCAGCCTTTCATCCCTTTAGTGGGTCGATAAATGAGTCCCAAGCATGCTCGGGAACTAAACACTGGGGGTTCTGCATTCGGCTGACCACCTGACCGGAACATCTACTCCTGCACCTCAGAGCCCAAGGTCAAGAAAACTGAGATGGGCACAGTAGGCCTTGGCCCCCTATGGGCTGTCGCGCCACTGAGTTTAGTTTAGTTTAGTTTATGTTTAAATAAATAAAATGACTTGTATGTCTTTCACTTTGATATTAGTATTACTATAGTTTATTTCATCAACATAACTTAATAAAGGAAACTTCAGACAGAAGTAAAGTAAAGCAATCCCGCTGTTTTTTATGTCACCGGTTATCTGTCTTACTGTACAAAAAAAAGGACAGTAAAACAATCAAGTCTATTAGAAAGGCTTCATCAAAATGATGTGCTATAGTTAATACAGAAAAACAAGTGACAATAAAACAATTATCTACTAAAAATTCTCAATTTTTAAAATGTAAAGTATTGAAAAAACTTCGGAATGCACTTACCTGAGTATATTTTTTAAAAAAGTCAACATTACAAAACGTGGTTTAGTATAAAGTAGCCCGGTTTCATTTCTTCAAATTTCGCTTTGCCGAAAAATACTCTTCCAAATAATACTTTACCAAATATTTGACCAAGTATTCAGTCAACCGAGTACTCGGCAAGAGGTGAATATAGAATAGTGGCTGAATATTCGTTACATCCCTATTAATTACAGAATGAATAAGGAAACTTTAGGTACATAATTTTCCACAAGTCAACATAGAGTAAGTATTTTTTTTTTTTTTGTCAAAAGAGGGCATTTAAGAAGAAGAAATTTATTTGCACTTAAACTCAAAATTTTTTTTTTCATAAATTGCAAAATGGCTTCACTATATGTGCATTTTTAACATATATGAGCTTTTTATTATTAAATGTTTATAGTTTACAAGAAAAGCAGTTTTTAAATTTTCATTTTAGGCTTGATAAATCCAACATAATTTTGTATTAATTTTGCCGACTTTCAATTTAAAAGAAAGAAATTTTCTGTATGGAACAACTTTATATAAAGGATGAAATGTAGAGTAGTAATATAGTTATAGGCATTTTATCCCTTGATATAACTTGTACCTTGTTTGCTGAGTGTACTTTTGAATGATTTTTTTTTTAGTGTGTTTTGTATCAAAGTAATGTTTTATATATCTCTATAAGATATTAATTTTCTTTTCTAGAAAATTGCTTGCAATTTGGAGCTTGTATAAAGAATTCAACGAGGTTGCATTTCTGAGTATACCTTTTACTTTTTAAATGTTTAAAATATTTTTTGAACTATGTGGTTTTTTAAAAATATGAGGTAATTGATATTTTATAGTTTACAAGATATTTTAATTTGTAAAATGAGATTGTCCACCAAATCCCATTTTTTTCCCCTCCTTGCAAATTTTATTGCAAATTCCTATCATCAGCACCAATAAGTATTTTATAATTGTTTGTAAAAGTGGATGTTTCTTTTAATAAGGAATGTTATGAATAGTAATTTGACCGAATATTCGGTATTCGGCCAAAAAGAATCGACTGAATATCTTAATTGCCGTGTCGTAATAAGAACGTCTATAAAAGCATAAGTTTTCTTAAAAAAGAAAAAGCTAGATTGAAACCAAAACAAAAATCGTTCTTGATTTTCTAAAAATCTTAATGTAACTTTTTCACATTGCCGTATTTTTAGAAAAAAGGAACCAATTAGAAACGCTCTTTAAAAAATGATGTTATAATAGAAATGCTGATAGGAAGAAAAGTTAATGAAATAAAAAAAGATGGAAAGAAAACAGAAAAAAATTGTTCCTAGTCCTGAAATATAACTTTAATGTTGAGAATTACAGTTTTCTATGTTACTAGTAATTTGTCTTATCGTACAATAAAAAAGTGACAATAAAAGATTAAAATTTATTAGAAGTGCTCTGGTAACATGTTTCTCTTAAGTTCTCTTAAAAACAAGCAAAAATAAAACAAACAAAGAAAATGTTCTCGGTTTTTAAAACGTAAAGTGCTGGCGAAATTTACTTACCTGAATATAGGAAGGGAAAAGGAAAAAAATCAGCATTACAAAACTCATGATTCAATATAAAGTAATCTAGTTTCAATCTTTCAAATTCCTCTTTTCTATGTGTCTTTCAGAATGTTAAGTTAACAAGTTTTAGAGCATAACAAATGTGTGTAAAAACTATTTCTAATAATGTATAGTAAAAAGAAAAACGATTTTAGAATATTCTTCATTAAATCTGTTAAAATGTCCACTCAAAAAAAAAAACTTTGTTGAAAAATATGTTTTTAAATAATGCTTTGCGGAATCTTTGGTAAAAAGGCCGAATGGTGGCAGAATATTCAATGCATCCCTAATCCTAATACTATTTTATATTTTTTTCGTATGTGTTGAGATTTTTTTGGTAGCTTCTAGCTTTAACACCAATGCATATCTTCAAAATCTATCATTTTGTTAAGTGTACCTAATTTGACTGCAATGCAATGCAAAAATACACTGGTGTGCAAAACTTAAGCAACAAGTGGTTTTACTGCCACAGCTCCCCAACAAAATATAAGATAGCCATGAAATGGCAGTATAATATACACGTAATTCAGTAGGAAGATTATTTGTATGCAAATTTTAGAAATAAAACGTCGTAGGTGATGTAAGTGTACTTAACCTTGTGGATCGGCGCGCGCAGGTCAAAGCTGTGATAAAAGGATGAAGAGCACCGTAGTTAAAGACATTCACTGCAAGTGATTTGTTTTGTGAAACATGTCTTCAAGAAATCATTTAGACTACTTTACTCGAGGAGGAATGATTGGGATGCTTGAGGAGGGGCGTAGTGTGACCAGTGTCACCGAAGAATTCAGGATCAACAAAAGTGTTGTTTCTCGTGGTTGGAATGCCTTTAAAACTACTGGTACAGCTGTTCGGAAGGTTGGTGGTGGCCGTCCAAGGAAAACAACACCAAGAGATGACGGTTACATTGTCCTCCAGGCGAAAAGAAACCGTTTTCAGTCAGCGAGCGCTATATCTAAGCAACTGTGCACAGCCACAGGACGACAAGTATCAAGATTTACCGTGGCCAGACGTCTCCACAAAGGTGGCTTCCTGAACGCTGCATACCTTTAAAAGTTAGCCATCGGCGGCACCGTTTAGAGTGGTGCAGAGAACACGAAACCTGGAGACCTCATCAATGGAGTCGCGTCCTCTTCACAGATGAGAGTTGTTTTAGTGCTACAAGCGATTCTCAACGTCAGTTGATCTGAAGAGAGGTTGGAGCTCGATTTCATCCCAATAACGTCGCGGAAGGAGATCGTTATGGTGGTCCTGGAGTTGTCGTCTGGGGTGGCATTATGTTAAACAGGCGGACTGAGCTTCAGATCTTTGACCGAGGTTCTGTAACTGGAGACCGCTACTGCAATGAGGTAATCCTACCCCATGTGCGTCTGTTCCGAGGGGCCATTGGACCAGACTTCATTTTTATGGATGATAATGCCCGGCCACACCGTACTGCTAATGTTCAAGAGCTACTGGAAAGTGAAGATATCACACAAATGGATTGGCCAGCTTACTCTCCAGATCTAAATCCTATAGATCATGTGTGGGATGCATTAGGGAGACGTCTTGCGACACGACAGTATCCTCCTGGTAACACCCATCAGCTGAAAGATGCGTTAAATGAGGAATGGAGACGTTTACCCCAAGAACTCCTGGATAATCTGGTGCTTAGCATGGAGAGACGATGCCAAGCAACAATTACAGTAAGGGAAGGGTATATCCCATACTAGGGAACATCTGCCAGTTGTACTTACGCTTCTTTAGGCAATCACGTGTAATGCCGCTATATGTCAAATAAAGCCTTTTTTTGTTCCATGCCCTACTTTAAGCTTTATATTCATTTCTGCGCCATTATTCTTTTACCATCCTTTAAGTACAAAATAATGTACATCATATTCAAATTTCATGTCAATCGAATGATTTCTTGTTGAGTTATAACAGAAAACGCACTTGTTGCTTAAGTTTTGCACACCAGTGTAATATTTAAGTAATTACCTCATTTTTTCTGAAAAGCACAAATATATTTACAGTAAGACTTTTGTAATTTACCCACTTACTTCTTTTGTCTTCTTAAACGAAAGGAATTAATTATTTTTGATAATTTAGTAATACATTTATAAAGGTGATCAACTTACATTGTAGGTGATCAACTTACAAAAGTTTCCAATTAAGCAGGTTTCACTGTTTGATGTATTTTTAATTGGTATGACATTTTTGTATTTTCTACTCTGTTCTATTATTTAGAAAGAAAACTTTATTTAATCTCATAATATTGCTTTTGAGATTTTATTCTTTTCTAAATTGATTTTATGTTTGCAGATTGCATTATTAATCACTTTTCACAGTTACTATGAAGTTATATGAAATACATTACTTTTTGACCTAACACATCATTCTTCATTTCAATTTTCCTAGATTGTTTGTTTTGTTTTTTCGGAAAAAAGAAGGTTTATATAGTCTATTGTCAGGAAAAATACAGTGGTTTCAGCTTCTTTATTTAAGGTTTTGACGCTTTGTGAGGAAGATAAGTAAAATCAACGATTTTTGTACAAAAGGACAATCTGACAGAGGAAATTTAAAGTTAATTAGTCAGAAAGAAACAAGAAATTTTATCAATACTAAGATATCAAAGAAATGTCTGGAAATTTAACTGATATATCCCAATAGTCGTGAGAAATTAATTTGAGTTTGTAGCACTTAAGTCTTTTTTTTTTGTTTTATTTTTTTTTTAAATTTATTTTGTTCAAGTTTTTTTTAAAAATTTGTTTATTTTAAACTTTAATGGCAAAAATAAATGTTTCATAATGATTTTATGTATAAGAATAAAACATAACTGAAAATTTGCAATGAGATTTGTGCCACCAGTTAGAAAAATCTAACTTCGATAAAATCAAGCTAAAAAATCATGAAAATTCATTAAAATTAGTTGGAAATTCAATAAAATTATTCTGAAAAATTCACGAAAGAGGAAGGAATTTTTTTTCTGAATGTTTGTGGCCTCCCTAAAAGAGCCCCTTAAAAAAAATCAGCTTGATTTTTATTAACACAAATTTCTGTTGCATCGTCTCAAACTTAAGATATCTGTGACTTGATCATTCAAAGTTTTTATCTAAGTGTCCCCACGTTTTTATTTAAGTGTCCGTGTAATAGATCATGAAGGTTGAGGCTGAACAATTTCTTGACCATGATGGTAGCAATATGGTCAGCATTATTGGCCATATTACACTTGATCTGAAGTTAAATGCCTGTTTATAGTTATATTGCATAACATATTGATTTAAATATTTAGTTACTGTATTTTTCTTTTCCTTTTTATAACAAACCATTATAAAAAAAATTATAACAGCATTTGATACTTGTTATAACAACCTGCTGTATCAGCATTTGAAACTTGTTATAATACATTGAAATTATTTAATGTAAATGCATAAAAGGAATGTAAAAGCCATGCTGTATTTTAATATTTAGCAGCAATAATTGCTTGATGCATTGTAACAATATACTGTAAAATGTAAATGCTTTTGTAATAGAGTATGCACTTAAGCACAAGTTTAACATTTTGTGACATAAATATAATTTTATATATTAATAAATTTTAAAATTATTTCTATTTTTTGATTCTTAATTTCTCATTAATTTCCCAGTGAGTGAAAGAATCTGTTTGTTTTCTGACTTATTCATGTTTGTTCTTGTAGGGACAGTGGTGTATTTAAAAATGAATGTGTAAGTAAGCAATTTTTTTCCTTTATTTGGTTTATTGTATTAAACTATATTGTGATTATGTTGTATCAAGTTTATTGCTTTGTAAGGCATTACAACGATATGATTTTTGAGGGTACATGAACTAAAAATTATAGTTTTTTTTAAAAATTGAATAAACTCTGTCTGATATTTTTAGTCATAAAATAAACTTAGTTTCATTCATTTTAGATAAATGCATTTTTAGTGTGATTACTTATCTTTATTCTTTTCACATAAACATTTATTGAAAAAATACCTACCCTGTTAATAAAAATAAGCTCATTCATCAATACTAGATTTATCTGCATTGTTAAAAAAGCTACAAAAAACCTTGTTGTTAAAATATAAAAACTGCTTTTATATTGAATTACTATTATCTCTTCAGATTTTGTTCATTATCACATTCACTTAAGAGTTAGATTACATTGCAAGTCTTTTCTTTTCAATAATCTTTTATTTCATTTCTTTTTGTTATTGTATTTTTATATATTTATTGAATTTTCTAAATGGTTTTATACTTAAGAATAAAGTATCAAAACAGTTTCAAACATTATAGATAATATTGCGCCATTTAACATTATTCCAATAAAACAATGTTTCAAAAATTAGTGTTCTCTAATAACTCAATTATAAATTAGTCATTTTACTTGCTAATGTCTCCTATTTATTGCTAATTATTCTTTCTCTCGTTAAATGTTTTTTGCAAAATTTAAATTTTGGATTTAATTTAAAATTCTAAATTAAATTTAAATTTTGATACATTTTCAGTCATTCATGTTTCAAAGTTAAAGTGTCATTTAATCGGCACTTTAAAGTATGTTATACTTGAAAATTTTATTATGTTTGTTTTCTTTTCACGTATTGAGTATTTCCATCCTTTTTACAATGTACAAGTTTGGTTTGACAAAGTTTCATTAAAACATATTTCAATAACTTGTTTACTTTTTAAAGTAATGGTAAGAAAATTTAGATTTAATTCAATCAAAAAAATTATATTATTCTTTATTATCTGTACTGGTTGAAAAAATAACTGAGAAGCTCCTGTTCTGTTTTAAATTATTTCAAACTAAAGGTTGTCATAATGAGACCCTACAATCTACTTGCAATGCTCAAGCTTGTTTGGACATCTGGATTCAAAATTATTGTAATAAATAAAAATGATTTCTAAGCTGAATTTTTGCATAGTTTCATCTAAAAAAAAAACGATGTTATTAACTTTTATTTTATGCGGAAAAAAAATTGCCAAAATTTTCCTGTTCCCCTTTAAAATAAATAAAAAAATATAATTATATTGATAATCAAGAAAATTCTCCTGATTTTGCAAATGCATTTAATAATAATTTTATTAGGATATAAAGATTTCAATTTTCATTTTTTTCTATTAAAATAATTTAATAGCTTTAGATGAACAATTAAGATTTAATTTATATTTTACTTATTTTTTTTATAAAAAAAAAAGATTTATTAATAAAAAAAAGATCTTTTTCTTGTTTTAAAATATAATTTTCTTTACTTTTTCTTGCATAGGTTTTAGAATCCAACAATGTGCCTGCTACTTTTTCTTTTGAGGATGAAGCTTATTTGTCCTGTTTGAATTCATCGTTTGAAAATGTGATTCTTAGATTTTTGAATTGGTAGGATTTGAAAAAAAGAATTACAGAAGTTGAAAACACTATTTAGAATTTTCTTTATGTTTAGAGACTTGTTTTTATTTACACTAATTTCTTTTGACGAATTTACATTAAATTTAAATTACATTATTTTAAATTTACATTATTTTAAAATTTATATTATTTTTTTATATAATTTATTAGTAACAAATATTTATTTATAACTTGTTAATAAATTTTGTCATAACTTACCAAAATAATATCTGAAAAACTATATATATTTAAATAGATAGATAGAAAAATAAAAATAGAAAGAAAAAAAAGAAACGAAATGTGAAAAAAAGCTATTTTTAAAAATTAATTAAAAATGGAAAATTTAGCAACAGAAAATATATAATCTTGTCATTAGCTCACACGATTATATTCGCAAAAATAGTACTTTCTTAGATTGAATTAATTTTGTCAAAGCAAAAACGAGACATTCATATACAATTTTTTTTTTTGCAAATGAAAATATCTGGAAATTCAAGAAAAATACAAAGTAAAACACAAATAGAAATTAAGTGAAAAGGGAGAAAATTGGCCTTAATCTTACTGGCTGAAATCTTAAATTAGTAACTTTTCTTTGAAATTTTCTCTTTTCTTTCATTCATATATATATATTCATATATATATATATATATATATATATATATATATATATATACACAAATTAACATGAAAAACATGAATAAAATAAAAATAAAAAACTAAATGGTAGAGAAACAAGAATGGTATAAGCAAATAGTCGTTGTCAAGACACATCTAATTGCCATAAATAATGCGATATTTCTGAATAAAGAATAATTATCCTAAGATAAAAATTATTCTTTATATGTGTCGATATCGCAAAAAACCTTATTTTGAAAAAAATCATGAAATAAAAGAAAAATGTAAAAGGAAATCAAACTTACCGGCGTGAATTAAAACGCGGTTTAGGTTTAAAAGTACAATAATAAAACAGTTAACAAAAATCGCGAAGATGTAAAATATTGCTTATAGCTTGAATCGAATATAATAAAATTAAAAAAACATTTGATCGAAGAAGAAGAAAAAAATGTTTAGGTAAAATATTAGTGCTGCCATCTATGAGAAACAATTAGTAAAAAGGTAATAAAATTGAAATAATAATAAAAATGTTTAACGGATTGAATAAATTAGCAGTCTTAAAAAAATATAAAAAATAAGTAAATAATAAAAAAATAAATAAATAAATAAATAAATAAAAAAATCATTAATAGGGAAATTAATTTAAAAGTCAGTCTGTCAGGATAGAAAGCCGTTTATAGACTCATCCTTCATTCATAATTTTACAGAATACACATATCCATCTTTCATAGGGTGACTTATTTAAAAATCAGAGCCTGCATACAGGAATAGAAAACCGTTTATAGGTTTTATTCTTCATTCATACAACCTTACATAATTTTAAAGTATACACGTATCACCTGCATTTATTTGGGGTGGTTCTTTACGAACCAGAGCCCATTCCACTTATACAAAAATAAAAATAATTAAATAAATAAATAAATAAACTGTTTATTATACTGGACAATTAAAATTAAATTAATTTTAAGAGGCTACAAATATTAAAAAGTAACTAAAAAATATTTAACTAATCCAGTATAAAAGGTCATACATCCAAACTATTCCATCCAGTGGCTTTAGGAATAGTTTATCATAGTTAGTTCCTACCTTGAAAAAATCAGAGCTTATTCTTAAAACAGAAAAATTAAATAAAAATTAAAAATTAATGTACCAAGTTTTTTAAGATATTTTTAAAATAGAAATTAAGAAATGAACTAGGAAAATGGCTATTAATTAAATCGTTTTTATATATATCAGTATCTAATAAAAACTCGTTATAGTTAGAATTATTCCTGTAAAATCTATGAATTTGATTGGCAATAATATTAGAAAAAACCTTATTGGCTAAGTTAGAGTTGAAATCTATGCATTTTTTAACTGGAAATTTAAATTCATTTCTTTTGTCAAAAAGTTTAAATGTAATATTTTTATCTGCATTAATATTAAGAGTCAAATCTAAAAAAATTGCTGAAGAATTACTATTATTTGTTTTATTAAGAATTAATTCATTTGGATAAATATGTTTTGCTAGAATATCGAAATCATTAAAATTAATAACTAATAGATCATCAATGAATCTGAGAAAGAGAGAATCAATTGGAAGATTAACATGTGATTTTACAAATCTATATTCTTGTAGAAAAAGAAAAATATTGCAGATGTTAGTACTAAAATTATTTCCCATGGGAATACCATTAATTTGTTGAAAAAGGTGGTCATTGAAAAGAATATAATTGTTGTTAAGGTTAATATGTACTAGAAAGTTCCAGTTATCTTCATTAATAATATCACTGAGATTAAACATGCTATGAATTTGAAGAAGGTCATCATGAATTTTATTAGTTGGAAGGGAAGTATATATATATATATATATATGTGTGTGTGTGTGTGTGTGTAGGTATGTTAACGAATGCACCAATCTAATTGATAAAGTTTACAGTATTTCAGTATTTTCTGGTCCGATAATTTTTTAACTTATTATTCAGCCTATATTTCTTTAGGTTCATTAGAAAATGTGTGATAAATTGCTTAATCAGACCGAATTTGATTAAGCTTAACCTAATAAACCTTTAATAAGGATGTTCTGTTTATGATAAACTTACTCTATTCTAGACTTCTTGGAAACTGCACGATTTAAATCAATAATTGATCGATGAATAATACATTTTCTATTTAGTCTAAATATGTATGGGCTAACTGAAATAATTCGAAAAAGTCTTATTATCTTAGTCTTATTAGAAAATATTGCCTTTTAAAATAAGCCTGGCACTTAGCAAATCGACTGCGGCTGTATGAAAATAGCTGGATTATTATATAAACCTATTATAGCTCAGGGGATAGTGCATCTGCCTTCCAATGAGATGACCCAGAGGTTCAAATCTTAAGCTTATATTTTTTTACAAATAATTATCATAAAAGTTTTTCCCTTCAGAAAAAAACACTGATAATTTGACGTCAATGAGAGCAACCACACAAAAGTATTAAATTTTCCCTTGTCATCACGTGATTATGACATAATTTGAGATGTTGCAACTCTTTTCGATGAAACTCTCGCTTATAAAAAATTAAATACTCAGGTTTTGAGAAAAATTAATGTGATAAAATAAAGTTTGTGCTTGAATTTTCTAAAAAATACTGATTTTATTTTAAATCTCTTTTTTTAGGGGAGTTAATGAAACTAAAACGGATGACACTGATTCCTCATCACAATATACAAATAATTCATTAGAATCTAGTATTCCTGTGTCTTACCGTGTACATTACTTAAACAGTAAGTACACCATATTATCTGAATTCTGTACAATCATTTAAATCATTTTATTTTGTTGTTGTATATAATGAGTATGAGACTATTTTTATAATTGATTCATCTCTTTTTTTTTCCCCTCCAGACATTGCTATTCTACCAGAAAATGACTCCTCTCAAAGAAACTGTGGGTGTGTATTAAAAAGATATATCTGAAATATATTTTAATTGGATACTAAATTTTCTTTTAAACAAGTAATATTAAAAAAAAAAATTTAAGTCAATTCCTACTTAAGTCGATAAAGAAAAATTTTTTTAGTTACTTTTTATTGAATAATTACAATTTTTTCTGCCTAACTAAAATTAAATAATTAAATTTAATTAATGAATTAATATTTGAAAAAACTGTATTAACATCAGGTGTCATCCACTACAAGATTTAAAAAATGTATTTGAATTTGAGAGGATGAATAAAAAGTATTTTATTAATGATTGAAAATTTGAACAAGATTCTGAGAGGTACCTATTTTGTGAAAATTTAGATATAATTTGTGAAAATTAAGAATTATATTAAAAAATCAACACAAAAATATGGATTTATCATTTCTTATGGGATACAAAAATAAAATTGTAAGAAAAAGTATTTTGGTTTTTCCTAAAGTTGAATTTGTGAAGGTACCGCTAAACGGTAGTATATTTGGCCTGGACAGACCCCTGAGTAGGAATTGTAAAAGAAATTTGTATTTTAAATTATATGTTATAAAATACCAATCTTATTCAAAATTATTTGTTATTCAATATTAATCCCTATTCAAAATTATATGTTATTAAATATTACACATTTTCCATCACTGCCACGTTTTATGAAAAGAAATTGTGAAAGGTAATTTTGCTCATTTGGTTAAAATAGCTATAGTATATAGTTCAACAAATAAATGTTTTTCAATAGATAAAAAGATTAAATGTATAGTGTAATTTCTGTAATTAATCATTAATTGAATTCAATGTATGAAAATATTTAACTGGAATGTTAATGTTATTTTTGCACGTTGAAGAGTAAAGAAAGAGCTGAGAAAAGTACATAATTCAAAATTTATTGTTGGGGTGAAAAAATTCTTTAAATGGAAATCTTCTGTTGGATTTCTATACAGTTTGTTAGCCTAGTTATACTTTCTGAGCCGAAATGGTTGGATGGTTAAGACACTGGCTGTCATTGTAAAGGATTAGGATTCGGCCCCCAGTGCTGACTTGAAGTCTACCCAGCTTTAGATCAATGGTAGCAACTTGTCTGAGAAGTAAAGACAGCTTGCACACAATGAGGACCACATGGCCAAAATCATGTCGTTGGTTGCAAAATTGGAGATCCTTAACCTTTATGACTCCCTGGCCCTCGACTGCTGTTTGGGGAAGATTTTAGTTGTACATACTTTCTTCAATATTAATTAAATGTTACTTACATTGTGGTTAATAATTATAAGAGAAGGAAATTAATATAATTAAATTAAAATTCTCTCGTGGATATTATTTGAAGTGTTCAATTGGATGCGATGTTAAGTGACATTCTAATGAATTTAAAAATATTAGCTTTTTAAAATATTGCTGCAGCAAATAGCTATTTGAAAAAATATTTTCCTGTCTAATTTAAAAAATCTAGCAGAAATAATTGGAGCTCTATTCTTGGAACTGATTATAGCATGTTTTTAAAAACCTAAAATTTCTACTGTTTTCAGAATGTCACATAAATGAAATTTAGCTACATTCATTCAATTTATTATGTGTATTAGCACAATACTGATATTATTTCATTCATAGTTTTTATTTGCATTTTCTATTAATTTTACTATGCTTTTTTTTAATAAACAAAACGCTTATGGGTTTGCTGCTACTAATTAATTAAAAAAATTTTTAGACATGTGGTCTCACTTTCACACATTTGGAATTCTTTGGAAAATCATCAACAGCAAAACCCAGGTAATACATCATATTATCCAATATCATTACTATAATGACAATTATTACATAGTAATAATACTTATTTATGTGTGAATTATTATTTTCAATTTTCAACTGAATAAAAAAAATTATTGTATCCTATTTTATAGTTCTTAAATATATTTATTAAAAAGTTGTTACTGTTTCAGTTTGTTTGAATTTTCCTTTTATTGATTCTTAGAAATCTTAGGAAACATGAACACAAAATATTTTTTTTTTTTTACATCACTGCTAGTTTCCGTACAAAAATCTTAAAAATATTCTGCAATAAAAATTGTTTATTTTGTCATTTTTTAATACACTCATCTCCCTTAGAAGGTTGTAAACTAAAATATAAATTTTTGAATTCACATATTGTTTTGATTTTTCTAGGTTTTTTGCTTAAACAGTTTATGTGAATTTTTCTTATTTTTAAATAACTTTGCTGTGACTTTTTTTCTAAAATTGAACAACTTGAAAGTTTTTATATTAATTACCTCATTAGTGAAAGATTAGAATATATATTATTTTACATATTTGTGATTGAAAATTTTTTATTTGTTTACTGAAAAATGTTTTAAAAACTTATAATTAAAATTGAATAACTTTTTAATGAATACCAAAGATTGTTTTATTCTAATTTTAATATTAAAATTTTTGATTTTTTTTCTGTTTTAGGAATGGAGGAAACATTTTTAAAGATCTTAAGACATTTTAATGATTCTCAAAGATTATTCTACTCTCTTTTAACTCGTTCACCAATCATAGTCATTTCAACACCTCATCAACTTCAAGATGCTACAAATTTTGTTTCTGCTCTATGCATTTTTGTGCCAAGAAGAAAAGGGTGTGTTTTCTACTTAATCCTAATATCTATAAGCTGATACATAATTAGCTACAATATCTAGTATCATAAAACTTAAATTAGTTGAATAGTTTTAGAATAAAAACAATATTTTTTTTCAGAAATTGAATATTTTTATTCAAAAGCACTTCTATTATTTTAAATTAAATTCAAAGTTATAAGATTTCAGTCTTTTGATAATTTTAAATGTTTTTTAAAAAATATTTAAAATGTAGTGAAATGGAACAAGATAAAAATTTAAAGTAATTAGCAATAACAACCATAGTAATTAGCAATAATAACTCATTTTACCTTATCTTTCACAACGTGAATTACTATAATTTTGAGTGACGTGTGTAACTTAAAAGTTTACTTTTGTTGTTTATTTGTTAGGTACTCCTTTTAGCAAAATGTATTTTCAAATGTTCTTACTTTTGTTATTTATTTGTTAGGTACTCCTTTTAGCAAAATGTATTTTCAAATGTTCTTCTAGAGTATCAAGACGAAATCTTATTTTAAAAATTAAATGGGTGAAACAAAAGGGAAAAGTACTTGGCCAAATCTTCAAGCCTCTTTTATCATCGCATTAGTCATAAATTGTACTCCGTGGGAAAATTTAGAATAAATAAAATAGTGTAATGTATTTTTGTTTTTTTGCATACATAATTTCGAACTTCCTACAGCTGCTCTGGATAGCATTTACTATTAGTTCCTGCATGAGTATTTTATTCGTTTTAAAACACAGAATGTTGCTTAGTTAGTCAAATTGCCAATTTTTCAGAATTTATTATAAATATCTGCCAAAGAATTATACCATATTATTTCAGTTAAGTAAAGAATCATTTTTATTTTGTTTAAAAGAAACATTTAAAAAAATCTGAAAATGATACATTAGTGTCATTTCTTCTCATTAAAACAGTAAATTTTCTAACACAAACTTAATTTGAATATATAAATGACAGAATTAAATAATATTGATATCGTTTTTTTTTTATTTATTTATTTAAATAGAGAAACTGTATTTGTTGACGTGAATAGACATGAACCTTTGACTGAAGAAGATATGAACACTCATGCCATTTTAAATGTTTGCATTGATGGAAGTCACATAGCTGAAGATGTAGTTCCTCTTGAATTAATGGTAGGAAAATAGTCCATTTAAGGAATGTTTTATGCTATAATTAATGAAACTATCATATAAAATGTTTTTTTATATTAATTTTTGTCTATTTTTATATTAATTTTCGTTATTTTTATTTTAGTCAAAAATCTGCATTTTAAATTTGAAGGATTGCTCTTTAACAGCACCAACCTATACGGTATGTAACAAATTTATGTTAAACATTATATGTGAATAAGAGTAGCAGTAGTAAATGTTGTGTGTGACTTCAAGTCTTTTTTTCTTTAGCAATATTCATCCCTTGTACTTATCTGTTTAAAAAACACGTATTCTAGTTTAAAAATTTTAATTTATGTTTATTTATGTATTAATTTCATTATTGTTGTTATATTTATTGTTGTTATGTTGTATTTATATTTATTATTGTTGTTATTTTTACTTTTAATATACTTTTTAAAGCTCCTTTAACCATAGAAATTCATTTAAAATGTACTTTTCCTTCCCCTTTATTCAATTGTTATTAAGAAATTATTTATTAAATAATTATTGATATATTTTGTACTGTCATCTTTCTTTAAAACTCATTGGAAGATATCCTTATTTCAGTAAATAATAATAATATTCCTTTTATAATGCATGATATAATATTTAAAAGATCTAACGCAAATACTATGCATGCCAGTATACTTGAAAATGAATAAAAATAATTTTTTGCCCTCCCTGTATAAAAAATTTTAACTTCATGGTTTAAATTGTTTTAAAATTAAAATAAAATTAATAAAATAAATTGTTTACCAGTAAATTATTTATCTCTAATTTAACGGTATTTTTTTATACCTACTATTACCTTTTTTTTAAATTATGTTTACTGGAACATTTGAAACCAAGTCTTTTCGTGTCAATCAGCAACAGGGAACATCGGTCAGCACATTTCCTCTGTGGGAGGATGAGTAAGGGATGATTTGGTAACAGTTTTCACCAAGGAAATGTTGAAGCTCGCTTGAAGTTAAGACATTTTTTTAGAAACTCTCAGTTTCAATTTTTTTTTCAAAGTTCTTTAGACGCAAAAAAATATCATTTTTTATTGTAAATTTAATAACATAAATATTGAGTGAAAAATTTAAATCTTAAAATGGGCTGTATCCCTTCATTTATAAAATGGGAGGGGCTAAAGTCCCCTCTGCCCCCCCCCCCCCAGTACCACGATCCCTGATTTTTGGTAAGAAAACTCAGTTGACAGGACGGCTTCTATTTCTTAGTTTAATATCCTCTAATTAGTTATTTATCGACTGTACCTAATTGTTAAATTTCATTGCTGCTATTTAATCTGCTATAATGTTACAGTTTGCATTACCTTTGTTACAATTTACCTTACCTATTTTAAAAGCTAACTTTTCTTTATTAATGAATAAAAGCAATTGTAATGTGAATTTTTGTTTTTGTTAACGTGCATTTTATTGTAATAAAAAAAAGCAACTTCTCCTTTTATTCACTTAAATGGTTTGTAATTCTCAATAAATGCGTCTTTGAATTTTAATTTTGTTCTTTTTAATTACAGGGTCGCCTTTTAGCTGATATAGATCAACGCCTTCGAATTCTTTCTCCTAATAGTGCTTTATTTCCGGTTATAATCGGGTAATCTTGATTGAAACTCAAACATTTAAACTTTTGCTATAATCTTACATGAAGTACCTAATTAAGTTAATTGCTCTATTCTTACATAGTTGCAGTACTTACTAAAGTATTGTAGCAAGTTTCTCAATTTGCCAATTAAAAACAAATATTTATTGATTTTTATTATGTATTAAAGTATTGCCTTTTAGCTTTATTTACACTATTAGCTACAGAAGCACACATACTTTTCTGCATATTTGTTCGAAATATTGCAAGGAGTTGCTACTTTGTGGCTGTTCAAATATTATGTAAGCATATTTCTGGCAATTTTGGACCCTCCCCTTATCAGCAAAAAAATAAGCGATTCACAAACTCCCTCCCAAAAAGTTGAACTCTCAGCCCAGTTTTGGCTTTAGCCAGTGGCGTAGCGAGCTCAACTCGCGCCCGGGGCACAATACCTTTTTAGCGCCCCCCATTCGAAAACCATATAATATTATATGTAAAATTTACTCGCAAATTAATAAATAAATGAAGTAAAATAAATAAAGTCATATGCTCAAGCTCGGCTTTAAATTTGAGACAAAAAGTGTAGTTGAGAAAACAAAACTAGATTTTGAAATGTATATGATCATCTAAAATAAGTTCAAACGATACCTATTATTTATTTTACATATTTATAAAGAAATATTTTAAATGCACGCAGTTTTAAAACAGTAAAAAAGAAAATATTTATTATTTCTTAGGAGATACATATATTTAATAATAATATGATTATAAAACATTAATAAAACTAATTACTATGAATAAATTTTCCTTGCTTTTGATGAAGCAAATCTATCAATAATATCATCAAAGTTGATCATTTTAAATTTTTCTCTTTCCACACTTAAAAATCTAAGTCACTTATGCGATCTTGTCCCACTGTTGATCGTAGATGTGTCAAAATTAATTTTAATTTGCTGAGTGAACATTCGCTACTAGAAATTAATACTGAGATAGTCAGGAGTATTTGAAGAGCCACACTCAGGTTTGGAAAAACATCTTCTCCATACAAGATTATAAAAGTAAGAAATTCTAAAGGAGTTTTAGGTTCAATTTCTTTTCTACTGCGGAGTAACATTTTGCAGTCTTATATTTCGATATAGAGTTTTATTCCATTGAAATCAGTATTGTAAAATTCACCCAAATTTTAAAAATTTTTTTCAAGGTCGTTATTAATATTATCCTTGTTTAATAAATTTTCAACGTCTAGTAGAAATCCAAATTTGAAATTAAGGTCACTTAATCGTGTACATATTTCTTGTTGGAGACGATCAAGAACGCTTTTCATAATGCGAGAAATATAACTTTCTACGGAAAGACCAGCATCGAGTCAATTTTCCAGGAATTTTGAGGCGTCTTCGTATTGTTGTATTAGTATCCCATTTTTCACAAAGAGACTTCGTTTTTTCTATTGCCTCTTCACAGAGCTTGTCTCGAATTTCGGCTAGTTCACTCGCTAATGATTCAAGATCATGGAACGCTTCTCTAAAATTCATTCTAGGATCTTGTAATCTGAGCTGCACACGATCAATCCTCCTTAAGATTTCATACCAGAAATGAACTTAAGTTATGAAACTTAAAGTTAGTATATTTTGCAACAGAATTGTAGCTTCACTTCTGGTGTCACTTGTAGTGGTGGTGTCCTCTGCTAATTTTTCTAATAGTTCTACTATATTCTCTAGCCCATTTACGATAACGTTAACCGTTTGTATTCTGGCACTCTATCGTGTTTCAGACTCACGTTTGACAGTTTATGTTAAAGCATTTTTTAATAATTCCCATCGTAACGTTGAACGTGAGAAAAAGAGATATATGTTTTCAATTATTCCAAAACATGTCACAACGAGTGAATCTTGTTCAGCTGCAATAACTCCTACTAAATTCAACGAATGCTTATCACAATTTACAAATAATGCTTTATAATTTTTAAATCTAAGTGCAAAACCAATTTGCAACCAGCCAAAGCTTGAAACTAAGGTTTTATATTCATTCTAACCTGTGTAAAGACAAATTTAGATAAGTTCAGCTTAACTGTAAACTATACTTGGAAAAACGGTGCACTGCAAAAGAAAGAGCTGAGTTTAGGTAGTTTTATCTTAATTTTCTATAGAGTTGGTAAACTATCTTTTTTTAGTTAAATTCAAAAATCAACTAAGGTAAGTTGTTAAAATTGGCTTTAAGAGATGTCCAAATCCAGTGCTTATTAATGTGATAGTTTTGAAAAGTGTAGAAAAAAGTTGCTGGTTTTAGGTTGTACCCCAGATAAGCAATATTTACTGTAAATTAAGAATTCTTAATTTTTATTACTATAAATAGTAACAAAAATTGAATATTGTCTATTATTGTTTTATTGAACACTGTTAACAAATTATTTCATACCCTATTCACTGAATAATAGAATCGTCGAGTAGATGTAGTAAGTAATTTTATTTGTTTTATTATTTACCAAGAATGCCTGGAACTTGAAAGGTAGAAACACATATACTATAATTTATGCTAACATTAAACTTTTAATATTTAATAACATTTCAATTTGATTCTAAGCCGAGCGCGATAACAAGGACGCGAAACTGAAAAATACACGCCCAAAATAACTTGAACGTTAATACTTCGGATATTTCCCTAATTTGTTGCGGACTTCCACAACCTGTCGCAAGTGTCACGGGTATGTACAATCACGGAAAAAAGTATCCGAAAAGTAACGAATAAAGAATCATTTGTTTTTTAATACAGATAAGATCAGATAAGATTTTAATACAGACACAAGCACACTACAAATACGGCGTTTGTGTCCTTTCCTAGAAACGACAAAACGCTGTATTTGTTGTGTGTCTGAGAAGTATCTATATTAAAAAATAGACGATCCTTCAGTTTTTATTTTCCGGATACTTTTTTTCCGTGACTGTACATACAAGTACATTAGAGTGTTATTGTTATCATTTTAAAATAACAAGAGTAAGGTACATTGCGTTTATAGAAATAAAAATAAATAGTGTTGAGAAAGAAAGAATGTTTGTACTTTGTACACTGCAAATATTTATTATAACATATTATTTTATCAGACAAATCAAGAAAGGAGATAATTTATGTAACCACACAGGGTAGGTACCATAAGGAAGTGCTGACAGACACAGATTGAGTCAGCCCAGCCAGTAGAAAAGACGTGCCATTTCTATTATGAATATATTATTACTGTTTGATTTAGTAAGACTATTAGTGTTCCTTTTTATTTACGAATTAACATTTATTATATTACACTGGCACTAAATTTAAAATATATTTTCCAGAAATCAATTGTAATAAAAATTATCCAGCAATTTTTTGTTTTGCGGACCATTTGGCCCCCCTCTATGGGTAGCGCCCGGGGCATGATGCACCCCCTTGCTCCCCCCTCGCTACGCCACTGGCTTTAGCTTTGTACTAGTTTTGAGATTAAATTCAAATAAAAAGATGTAACTTTGCATTGAACAAATTTTACGTTTTTATTCATTTTGTAATTTTGAGCTGGATATTCTTTTGAAATTGTAGTATGGTATACTACATATTAATTAAAATCATTTGTTAATTCTAATTTCATTCATTATCTAATCATTCATCTAATTTAATAATCATTTGTTAATTTGTTAATAATGTAATAAACAGCTTAAATAATTACGTAAGTTAAAATTGTAACTGTTAAATTTGTAATAAACTTTTAATTGTATGTTTTTTAATTTCTTCTTTTTACACTTGTAATTAATGTTATTTATTTGTCAGTATTCAATAATTCCTTGCAATAATTTCATGTAATATTTAAGTTTTAAGCCGCAAGTATTTATTTTGTAACCTTGGGAAAGTAATATTTCTCTGCATTTATGTTCTTCCTTTAAAAGAAGATTCCTCGTTTTGTTGCTTCGCTGACAGCAAGATGTATGTCCAGTCAGCAAACCCCTTTGTTGGATTGAGAAGGAGTGACCCCAAGTCCGTTTCCCACGTTTCGGCTTGCATCAAATGCAATGCGGCCCTTTGATCTTATGATGGCGCCAAGAATGTTCCAGAACATTCCACAAAATTCTTTTCCAGGTGTGTCACCACTTTTGACAACCCTGCTTCATGTTTGGCATGGAGCTTAACAATTAATTTCGCCAGTTGGCCAATATTTGCAGCTCTGTGATTTGCCCCTCTGATCCTTCTCCGTCCAACCAATGCGATATTCGTAAACTTTTAATTTTTTTGGTGAGGTTTTTCTTGCCTATCTTCATAACGAAGAAACAGTTCAGTTGTTGCTTTTTCTCAATAGTGTTTGTTTGGTTTTTTCGGCTTAGGCCGAGTTTTTCTGTGTTGGCATGTTTGCCAAGCATTTTTGTTTTTCAATAATGTTAAGTTGTCAATAAACATTTTGTCCGCATTCCTAACTATGAGTCTGGTGAGTAATTTTACTGTATAAGTTGTTTTCTCTTCCTTCTTTTTTTCAGCATGTTCCACTGTCGCTCTTACCTGAAATTTTGTACCCACTTCCAATGTACCCCACTATCATCTTTTTCGGCCTTTACATAATTACTTTCTAAATTGCATTTAATCTTAAGTTGACTTAATGTTAGTCATCCCCTTTCTTTCTCCCTTTTTATTTAGCCACACCACAGAAATCTTTTGTTTATTACTTTTGTGTTCAAAACTTTTGACTTCTAAAACTCTTCCAAGAAATTTCTTTTCACCCTGAGTTAAACTTTGAAACTTTTTCAAAACTAGTTTTGAAATTTTTCCATGCGTAATTTTTTGTTATGTTTTTTTATTTTACTTTAGAAGAAAATTTTGAAAAGAAGATTTTAATGTCTTACTTAATCATTGCTCACACCCTTCCTTTGTTAGCAAAAATAAGCAAATAACACACCCATCAGCTCCTTCAAGAGCTTATATAATATTTGAACGGCTCCTTTAAAAAAAATTATAAGGCATAAAATGGTTGTTTTATGTTTTCTCTTTATAAATTTATCAAACAGAAAGACAACAAAATTATGTTATATGATGTGTTAAAATGATAAAAAGCTTTTAAAAAACCAAATGCAGCTATTTATTAAGTGAAACTGTTAACTAATTTAATTTTATAATTAATTCAAAAATACTTTAAATTTTAAAACATTCTTAATTTTTAAACATTGTGTCTGAAAATAAAATTTTAATAAATGGACAAGTTCTGTTTTAGTAAATTACTGAAATAAAATACTAAAATGGTAGAATTTTCTTTCATTGTGTCAAATATCTCAGAATAATACCATAATACAAAAAAATTGAAATTGACAAAGAAATAAATGTGCAGTGTGCAAAATAAAAAAGTGAAAACTAATCCTCAAAATAGAGTAATCACAGTCTGGAAAATATGGTCCCAATAGCCTCCCCCCCCCTCGAGTTATTATATTTTTAATAGTCATTCCTAGAGAACTATTCCTAATTCTTTAAATATTATTAAATAAAGTAATTATTAGAAATAATTTTTACGTAAAATAATGTATAGATTAACGAATTTTATAATTGTGTGCGCAAAAATATTTTGATTCGCTGAACAAGTTCCCGAGATTGAGTGAAATACGCAAAACTTGAAATTAACATTAAGTTTAAGGGGTCCTAACTTTAGATTGTTCTGCTGCCTAAACAATTGGAACTATGTTTTCTAGATTGCGACTATCCTTCTTCCATATTTTGAGGATCAGGAATCCAAATCCTTTAAGAAAGGGCATGTTTATACACACAAAGTACGTTTTTGTGCCTGATTTCGTAACTTAAACTATCGCCTGCACTAAGAAATTAGCATATTTAAGGTGAGGTCCTCAAACTATTGAGTTCTAGTACATGAAAATCCGATCATTAGATCAAAAGTTATTCAGTTTCTAGGTGTTCCCCCCCCCCTTTACGCAATGTAAATGAGGCAGTACAGATATGAAAGCAAGTTACAGTGATAATTTTATACAGGGTAGCCACCCACCTGGAAAACCTGGAATTATCAGGGAATTTTTTTATACTGGAAAAAACCTGGAAATATCAGGGAAATTTGGATAAAAACCTGGAAAAATCAGGGAATTTTAAAGAAAAGCTGGGAATTTTTTCTTTGATAATTTTTTTAATTTCACCAATTTAAATTATTTTCTAATTTTCTTAATTTAAATTATTTCATCCATTATACCCACTTTTTTTAAACGGAAATGTATTGCCAATCAGTTGAAATATCATCAACTTAACGATACTTTGCTTGCATCAAAATTTGCTCCATTACAGCTCTGTTAAACTAGAATGCCACATAAAATTCTGTCACGGTTGCTAAACGAATGCAGAAACCTTTGACCACTATGGGACTGTGCAATTTAGAAACGATTGTGGTGGAGGTGGAAAAAGGGATTAGGAAATTAGTTTCTGTTTTTAAATTGTGTCCTTGGGCTGAATTTATTTATGGCTCAAGTTTGTTCCGATGCTTTGGTGTTAATTTTTTTTTCTATTTTGACAAAATGTTTTTGTATTTTCAACTTAATGAAATTCTCCAAAAATTAGTTGGTTATAGTTGAATAATAATAGACCTTATATTGTACCCTTTTTCTGAAAGCTTTTCTACTCCCATTCAAAGAAATCTATGAATTATTTTTTCTCAGCAAACCAACCAATCACATTTTTTTACAATCGCTAACAGCAATGTTTGTCGACAAATCTTTACAATTGTTGCATTAATGATTTTTGATTCAAAATTTTGTACCAAAACCTTAAAAATTAAATAAAAAATCTTGCCAAATTGTCTAAATTAATTATTTTTTTCAAGATGATATGTTAAAAAAATAATATTTTGAATAAAATATTTTATAATACAGTACAGAACCCGTTATCCGGAAATCGGAAAACCAAAAAACCGGAACGAAATTCGATAAATTTTCCTGCCATTTTTATAAAAAAAATGTTTTTTTCCTCATAAGATTTTAGGATTTTTCTTTCTTTTTTTAAAGATGTTTACTTTACCATCATTTTTGAAATAATCATTAGTGTATTACATCATCGCTTTTTCTTTTTAAGATTATTTCCAAAAAAAAAATTTTTTTTAGTTGGTTTTTACAATAAAAAAACACCTTTTTGTAGCAATTCAGAAAACCGGAAAAATCAATTATCCGGAATAGCGATGGTCCCGATTATTCCGGATAATCGGTTCCCTACTACCGACACTTTTCTTGTACACATCCTACACTTTATAAGAAAAAAGAAACAAAAACCTGGAAATTTTCAGATTTTTATCTGGAAAACCTGGAAAAATCAGGGAAATTTGAAATCTGATTTGAGTGGCCACCCTGTTATAGTTCTTAATAATTAAAAAAAAAGATCGAAGAATTAAAAGAAAAAAAAATCATCAAGCTTTTAAGATGCAGAATGCCTTCTCTTATT
Source organism: Parasteatoda tepidariorum (assembly GCF_982258835.1). Classification (NCBI taxonomy): domain Eukaryota; kingdom Metazoa; phylum Arthropoda; class Arachnida; order Araneae; family Theridiidae; genus Parasteatoda; species Parasteatoda tepidariorum. Next base: position 70,406,078 of record NC_141759.1, read on the forward strand.
AATTGGTAGTTAAACAAGTTACAGCCCTTAAAACATTGAGTTCGAGTGTATGAAAACTTGATCATTTGATCAATAGTTATTTAGGGTGTTAACTTTTTAATTTTGTACACTGTACATGTACATTTTGGTATTTTTTCTTTAATTTATTATTTTTTACAATTTTCTTTTTTTTTTTTTTTTTAGAATGTTATCTGAAATAGAATTTACACTTGGTTGGTGGCATTTAATGACCTCATCAGCAGTTGATGCATCAGAAGCTTCCATTTATGTTTTATCAAAAGGTTATACTCGCTCGGACATGCAAATTATTGAGGTATTTCTGCAAAATTATTTGTGTCTATCTTTTTCACAAATCATTCTTACACTTTATAATAACTATAAATTTCTTTTTTTTTATTTTTCTTTAGAAACTTTACAAGTTGTGGAAAAAATGAAAGAATGCCTACCTTTTCATGCTGCATTTTAACAAATTACATTCTAGTTTTAGATTAATTTTATTTGATGTTATGTTTTGTGCCATACGATTTTTTTTTTATACATACAGCTCAATTTTTTTGTATTCTCTTTTGAAAATTTCAGGATGTTCTCTTGAAATTTAATTATGTTGAAAGATTTATTTTTAATAAATTGTTTTTAATATTTTTGTATATACATTTTCTATAACTGAAAAACTTTTTTTTCTTGAAAATTATATTCAATTCTTTTTTTTTTCAATTAAGTCACGATTAATATGAGATATAAGCCGTGAGAAACATTTGAAAAATTACAGGTTACACCAAAAAAGGAAATTGCAATTAAGGATGTATTGTAAAGGTGAGATAAAATATTGCTTTAACATTTTCTATAATAAATTGATTTTGTAAAAATAATCATTACTCCCCCCTCCCCCCAAAAAATACAAAAAACCTTTAGTCCATTAAAAGTTGCAACTAAAATCACATATTTACCAAAAAAATCTTAGTCGAAATATTTGAATTTCTGGGAATAAAAGAGTAAAGTTCAATTTTTTTTGGAACCAAAAATGCAAGTTTGAAATGTTTTGTAATAGCATAAAAGTAAAACAAATTTTAATTTTTGAGTTAAAAATATATAAGTTTATAATGTAATCCTGATAGTAACTAAACTATTAGGATCATATTTTCAAGATTGTTATTGTCCAGGTTGTCTACCCTCCCCCTCTATGTTTTGAGAGTCAAAAGCCTATATCTATCAACAACAAAAAAAAGGGAAACTATATATTTAATACACTTTTGAATTTGACTTTGTGTATATTTAATACACTTTTGAGTTTGACTTGGTGACTTTTAAAATATAGTTTAAAATAAACTTAAATAAAAAATTATAAATATTTACTAAAAGTTATTTTTTACATGGAATTATCTTTTTATAAATGAATTATTTTGCAATTGAAATTTTGAATTTCATTTATTTTTTGTGTAAAAATTTTTCGATCCGCTATGGCGAAATACACAATAAGTAAAATTAACATTAAGGAGTCCAAATTTTGGAATGCTCTTTTGACAAACTATGGGGACCATATTTTTTAAATTGTGGTTACCCCCTATATTTTAGGAGTCAAAGATCCACATCATCAGCCAAAATAAGATATGTTACAGAGAAATTACGTTTTTTGCGTCTATTTCATGACATAAAATATCGTCTGCACTAGTTAATTAGCTTATTTGAGGTCAACCTTGGAACCATTAAGATTCAGTCCTAGAATGTGAGGATCTGATGAGATTAGATCAAAAGTTTATCAGTTTCGTCCGTTTTTTTTTCCTTTTTTTTTTTTTTTTTGCACTCTATGTCGAAATCTGATCACTATATCAAAAGGTAATTAGGTGTGACTTTTTTTTTTATTGTATGCACTGTTTATAATTATTACATATGAGATCACTTTCATGTCAATAAACTGACCAAAACTTCACGTTGATATACCTAAATTCATGCCTAGAATCTCTGTGACTTAACTGATGAAAAAATGGTTTCAGAAGTTTCAAACTGCAGGACAATGATATAAAAGAACATAAATTGAGCTTAGATCTTAGAGTAAGTACACATTTGGCTCTCTGACCATTCTAAATTGTGTTGCATTATATAGATAATTAAAAAGCATGAAGTCTGAAAGAATACTGTGTATAAATTTATGCTTAAAATCACATATGAAATAATTCGAAATTGCTTGAATCTGATCTTAGCTTACTGATTTTTTTTTTTAATATGACTAAGCAGAGTTGTACAATGATTTAAACTTTCAAGGGGCATAGAAGTTTTGAATAGTGCTCGACTTCGCGAGCAGGTCGTCGGGCTACCGAAGCGGGGGTGCCATCCCCTCCGCAGAGGATCAAAATTGTGATGGCATGTCTTCGGATCATCCTCCGGGATGTTTCCCAGACCGTCGCCAATAGCCCACTGTGCAGCTCTAGTGCGACGTAAATTAACAACAACAGAAGTTTTGAAAAAAAAGAGGTTTAAAAAAAGAAAAAAAATGCAAGTTACGACTTGTTTTATTTGGAGTGATTTGATATCAATTATAAGATAATACAAAAAAACTTCCAAAGTTATAGCAAAAACGCTGAAATTTACTCAGTGAAAACAGAAAATTAAACATACATTTTCTTAATTCGAATCATCTGCAAACCCATGTCTTTGGTTTATTAAAAATTTTGTCTTTGAATCTGTTTTTCTGAATTCAAATTTTTCATCTATCTATATATATATATACACTGAGTGGCCAAATTATTATGACCACCTCAGAGTTTTATGCAAATGAGTTATTGCGTCACAGCACTGCCGCTAGAGGGTAAGATAACTATAACACGGGAATGCTGGACAAGTGAGTCATCAGTTATAATGTGTTGCTTGCTCAGATATGGGAAAGAAAAGTGATTTAACTGAATTTCAACATGGAATGATTGTGGGTGCGAGATGAGTCGGAACGAGTATCTGCAAAACGGCTGCACTTGTGAAGTGTTCTAGAGCAGCAGTTGTTAATGTGTACAAAGAATGGACAATCAAGCAAAAAACCGGGTCTCAACGTCAGACTTGTGGTCGTCACAGGGTACTGAAATCTCGATCAGAGAGAAGGCTGGCCAGGGTTGTGCAACGCAACAGGAGAGCAACAGTGCGACAAATTGCAAGTGATCTTAATCAAGGAGCAACTGTGAACGGACTGTGCGACGCATATTGCGCCGTATAGGGTATGGAAGCAGACGACCTGTTCGTAAGCCTCTACTGTCTACTTTAAATAAGCGCAGACGTCTCCAATTTGCAAAGGAGCACAAACATTGGACAGTAGATGACTGGAGGAGGGTCATGTGGTCCGATGAATCACGATTTCAAACGCATCGTGCGGATGACCCAGTGGCGTAGTGAGGGTGGGCAAGGGGGGTCATCATGCCCCGGGCGCTACTCACAAAGGGGCGCCAAATGGTCCGCAAAACAAAAAATTGCTGGATAATTTTTATTTTTATTATCATTGGTTTCTGGAAAACATATTTTAATTTTAGTGCCAGTGTAATATAATTAATGTTAATTCATAAATAAAAAGGAACACTAATAGTCTTACTAAATCAAACAGTAATAATATATTCATAATAGAAATGGCACGTCTTGTCTACTGGCAGGGCTGACTCGACCTGTGTCCGACAGCACTTGCTTATGGCATCAACGCTGTGTGGTAACAGAAATTATCTCCTTTCTTGATTTGTCTGATGAAACAATATGTTAAAAATAGTTGAAGTTTACAAAGTACAAACATTCTTTCCTCCAGAACAATATTTATTTTTATTTCCATAAACGCAATGTAGCTTACGCTTGTTAAAACGATAACAATAGCACTCTAATGTACTTATATGTACAGTCTAATGTACTTATATGGACACGGAAAAAAGTAGCCGGAAAATAACAACTAAAGGATCGAAAGGAGACACACAACAAATACAGCGTTTTGCCGTTTCTAGGAAAGGACGCAAACGCCGTATTTGTTGTGTGCCTGAGAAATATCTGTATTAAAAAAATAAATGATTCCTTATTTGTTACCTTCTGGATACTTTTTCCGTGACTGTACGTATCTTTGATACTTTCGACAGGTAGTGGAAGTCTGCAACAAATTAGGGAAATACTCGAAATATTAACGTTTTAGTTATTTCGTGCATTCAAGGCATTTTTGGTAAGTAATAAAACAAATAATGAAGCCATGTTAAAAAACTAGCACTTCAAGTTGGTACAAAAGTTGGAAACCTATTATCTTTACTTAAACTTGTAGCTCAGTTTGATTCGCTACTAGCAAATCATCTTTAACATGCCACAGAAACTCCAAAAACTGTCTCATATTTGTCAACACAGATCCAAAATGAATTCATTCATCTTCTGGCATCTACAGTTCGAAATCAACTAATAAACGATATCAAAAGAATAAATATTATGGACTTTTGCTTGATTCAACTCCTGATATCTCTCATCGAGAACAAATGTCCCAAGTCGTTAGGTATGTAGATGTTGATTTTATGAATAAAAAAGTTTCCATCAAAAAATCTTTTTTTTTTGGGGGGGGGGGGTTATTGAAATACATGCTAAAGATGCAGCCTCGATCAAAAATACAATTATAAAATAATTAAATTCCGATGATATTTCTTTAACAAGCTGCAGACCACAGAAAGCATATATCTGTTTTTTTCACGCTCAACGTTACGATGGGAATTATTAAAAAATGCTTTAACAGAAACTGTCAAACGTGAATCTGAAACACAATGGAGCGGCAGAATACAAGTGGTTAGCGTTATCATCAATGGGCTAGAGAATATAGTAGAACTATTAGAAAAATTAGCAAAGGACACTATCACTACAAGTGACATCAGAAGTGAAGCTACAATTCTGTTTCAAAATGTACTAACTTTTAGTTTCATAACTTTAGTTCATTTCTAATATGAAATCTTAAGGAGGATTGATCGTGAGCAGCTCAGATTACAAGATCCTAGAATGAATTTTAGAGAAGGGTTCAATGATCTTGAATCATTAGCGATTGAACTACCCGAAATTCGAGACAAGCCCTGTGAAGAGGCAATAGAAAAAACGAAGTCTCTTTGTGAAAAATGGGATATTGATGCAACAATACGTGTAAGAAGACGCCGCAAAATGCTCGGAGAATTGGCTAGAGATGTTGTTTTTTTTTCCACAGAAAGTGAAATTTCTCGCGTTATGAAAAGCGTTCTTGATCGCCTGCAACAAGAAATATGTACACGATTAAGTGACCTTTATTTCATATTTGGATTTCTACTAGACATTGAAAATTTATTAAACGAGGATAATGTTGATAACGACCTTGAAAAAAAATTTGGGCGAATTTTATAATACAGATTTCAATGGAATAGAACTTCTTATCGAAATATGTGACTGCAAAATGTTACTCCACAGTAGAAAAGAAATTGAACCAAAAACTCTATTAGAATGTTGTACTTTTATAATCTCGTATGGAGAAGATGTTTTTCCAAACCTAAGAGTGGCACTTCAAGTACTCCTGACTATCTCAATATCAACTGCTAGCTGCGAACGTTCATTCCGCAAATTAAAATTAATTTTGACATATCTACGATCAACGATGGGACAAGATCGTCTAAGTGTCCTAACATTAATTGTGGAAAGAAACAAATTTGTAATGATCAACTTTGATGATAACTATTATTGATAAATTTGCTTAATCAAAAGCGAATAATTTATACATAGTAATTAGTTTTATTAATGTATTATAACCATATTATTAAATATATGTATCTCCTTAGAGATAATAAATATTTACTTTTTTATTGTTTTAAAACTGCGTGTTTTTAAAATATTATGTAAAATAAATAATAGGTATCTTTTGAACTAATTCTAGATGATCATATACAATTCAGAATCTAGTCTTGTTTTCTCAACTGCATTTTTTGTCTCAAATTTAAAGTCTAGCTTGAGCCTATGACTTTATTTACTTTACATTATTTATTTAATAATTTGGGAGCATATTTTACATATACTACTATATGGTTTTCGAATGGGGGGCGCTAAAATGGTATTGTGCCCCGGGCGCGAGTTCAGCTCGCTACGCCACTGGGATGACCCCAACTGCATTGCCACGACACTTCAAGCTGGTGGCGGCAACGTTATGGTATGGGGAATGTCCTCTTGGTATTGTATGGGTCCTTTAATTCCTGTACCACAACGCCTTATAGCCCAAGGGTATTTAAGTATCATCGCAGATCAAGTACATCCGTTTATGTCAATGGTGTACTCTAGCGATGATGGATACTTCCAGCAGGACAACGCTCCTTGTCATAAAGCTGGCATTGTCCTCAGATGGTTCGAAGAGCATGACGGAGAATTTAACTTGCTTTTTTGGCCAGCACAATCCTCAGATCTCAATACAATTGAGAATTTGTGGGATGAAATTGAACTGGCGCTCAGACAGATGAAACTAGTACCATCAAATTTGCAGGAATTGGCAAGTGCAGTTCAGCGAGCATGGTCTGGCATGCCTTCTACCTCCTACCAACATCTCATAGAATCAATGCCCAGACGAATTAAGGCAGTAATACGTGCAAAAGGTGGCCCAACAGCGTACTGAAGGGGTGGTCATAATAATTTGGCCCCTCAGTGTATATATATATACACACACACAACAAAATAAACAAATACAAAAAAACATGAAGAAAATCAAGAAAAACAATAAGTATAATTTATTGCGCATAAGCTGCAAGTAAACTGAACTCATTAGATAGGTTCAAAATGAATATAAACAAAGGAAAATTACAGACATATGAAAAAAAGGGGGGAGAGAAAAAATTTAAAAAAAACAAACTGAAGAAAAAAAAAGGATAACATTTTTTTAAAAAACCCGTAAAATAAAAGATATAATCTTTTCATCAGCCCACACGATTATATCCGCAAAAATTTCCCGTTTATGTAAGTACATTTAAATTCGCTACTCGCTTTATAGATGAAACTTATATTTCATCTATGTTTTATTCTGTTTTTTATTTTCTGTTTTTATGTGTTATTTTTACTTTTTGTGTTCTATTTTATTTGTTGTAATTTTCGTAAAAAAAATTTTTGAGTGCTCCTCACGCTATTGTATTAATATATTTTGCTGTGGCTATATTGATACAATATCAGTAAGCACTCTTTTTTTGCGGTTTTAATCGTGTGGGCTGATAAAGATAATATCTTTTATTTTCCGGATTTTTTAAAAAAAAATTTATCCTTTTTTTTCATGTCTGTAATTTTCCTTTGATTATCTTCATTTTGAACCTATATATATATATGTATATATATATAATAGCAGGCCTACATCCTTGTTATTGTTGTATTCAGCTTGAATAATTCAGTCGTAAACCATATACGTTCTCAAAAGGTTTATTCAAAGGTAGACTGGCGGTTATAACAGTTCACATCCACACTCCACAAGGGAGGGGTGTGGACAAAACTCCGGATCGTTCCGTCAGATCTTGCAGGGAACACATTATTCAGCAAGAGACATGCGAAAACCATCGCTCCCGCATTAAATACTAATGGAAAATGAGTAAAGAGGCTCAGTCTTGTAACCTTACGCATTAAGGAAAATCATTTAATACTTCCTAATATGGAAGTGAAAGAGGGACAAGATTCTAAAAATGACTCCTCCTTTGAAATATAATTCTAATTATAAGTCAATGGTATGTTTTCAGCCTTGAAGTCCCAAAATAGAATTTCTACACCTATTCTTTACCAAAGACATTTTATGAAAACGAAAGAGTTTTAATGTTGTTATTAATACAAAAGTATTTATAATTTTTATATTACATATACATATATATATGTATAAAAGTCATTTAGTCTTCATTTAATTTATAACTCATCCACCGAAAATAAATTACTTAAAATACATCTGAACAATAATTACACACACACACATATATATATATATATATCAAAATATTTTTTTCATGACTGGAGGGCAAATCAAAAGACATTTTCAACTATCCTTTTCTCCTTGTTATTTAAATATAAGACAAATCTATGAGGGAATTTTAAAGTCAAAAATCTTAAAATATGAAGGTTTAATGTGCTGCATTTAGTTGTACAGAAAAATTTGTCAAAAAGAGGATTTTATACATTTTATAGGTAAGTTAATTTATCTCTTTTTGGAATTACATGTTTTATTTATTAAAAAAAATGAACTTTAAGGAAGTGCATCTTTTTCTTAAAGCATCTTAACCATAAAATAATGATTATATAGAATTATTTATTATTAATATATATATATATATATTTAGTTTTAGTGCTAAAATGAGTTGTCAAAGATTTTTGCTACTTGGTTTATTACGTTGAATTTTTTCTGTCTATTATGCTTTTGAATGATTATTTTTTAATTTCAATAGCTTTGTTTGAATTAATTTAGTTAATAAAATACTTTTGCTCTCAGAGAAGAGGGATTATGAAAGATTATTACAAAACCAATTGATAAATAGGGAAAGTTCTTTGATGAAATCATCAGATCTTTTTAAATTGAAATAGTCTTTTTATTTTTTGACACCTTGACGTGTCTAAAATTATTTATTATAAACATTTTCAAAATTTCCAAATACCAAAAAAGATATCTATGACTTTACAAGATTCAGTACTATTGTAAAATATATACTAGATTATAAATTTTAACACGATTTTGATATGCTTCATTTTCGATAAATCAATTAAAAAAAATAATTTACAGGGATGTTACAAAATAATTTCAGATTTTTCTGAAAACTACTGAATTGTAAAAAGTTTTTATCAAAAGATACATTTTTACAGTTTTTAAAACTATTGAAAAAAAATTTCTTAATTTTGTGAAAAATGTTAAACAATTTTTTACAGTTTATAAACATTAAAAAATTAGAATTTCAAAATAATTTTTAAGCTAGTAAAGTCTTGTTGAAAAATGATCCAATTTATTTTACTGTTCCGCTAATTTTAAGAGGACGCTACACAGCGAAAGAAACTTTTTATGGCGAATTCTGTTCAGATCAATTAGTATTTTAAAATTTAGAAAAAATTCAAAATGCAATTAAATTATTGCAGGATTACTTCCCCAATAAGTTATCTTGCCATAATTCGTTTGGCTTTAGGTATTTTGAATTTTTTTTTTCAGTATTTGAAACTTCATGGTTTACTTTAGGTGTACTTGAATTAATTTTTCCCAAAATTTTGAATTAAATATGATGGTGAAAGAGAATTTTCCATCAAGCTTTTCCCCCTCCGTATAAGTATCCTCTTAACGCTCCTGAAGTTTTAAACTTTCCTCCAATGCTTATATAAGTTAGAGAGGGTATTTTTCTGGAACAGGTATTTTGTACCAGTTAATGAATCATACCTGTTATATAAATTACATGTTATTTCCAGAAGTCTGTTTCGAAATACTAGGCAAAAAATGTGATTCAATTATGTTGTCAAAAATTTTTTTTTCCACTTTTTATAATGTTTAAACTGTTCTTAAGCCATCTTTGGACACTTCTAAATAAGAAAAAAAGTAAAAGTTTGCTTTTTTTTTTCAGAAGAAAGTCGTCGCCAGACCTAAGAGGCCCTGAAGTTTGCTATTTCTGCAGAGCCCCTAGGAAAGTAGATAACACAGAAACTAGTTCGGTTTTTGTTTAAATAATTATATTCGATAATGGGATCTTTTTTTTTTTTGAATTCCTAAAAATGAAAAAAAAACTGAATAATTTTTTAAATCTATTGATTTCACGAGTTATCTGTTACAAAAAAGACTAACCAAATTTCTTTAATAAAAAAAAAAAAAGCAGTTAAATTTTTTTTAAAGACCCGTTATTTCGGAAAAAATATTTGTAACCGATATGATTTCGTATCGTAAGGTCATTAAATGAGATAAAAAAAATATTAATTATAAGTTATTGAGAAATAGAAATGTAAAAATCAGGATTTTTAGAAATATCATTCTTCAAAAATTATTAGACCAAATTCACCCGAATTTTGGATTTAAAATATTTGCTTTTAGAAATACATAATTTAAAATAATGTAAAAATTTTTTATACTTTTGAATAATATTAAAAAATAATAAACATTCTTAAAAAATTACATTACATCGAAAACTTTCCACCGCTCCCCTAAATAAACCATTGGAAAATTATTTTCCAGATTGCGGCAAAGTCCAATTCCGTCAAGATAAAAAAAACACGTTAATTCAGGGAAAATTACGATTGTGTGTCCGATTTCGTAACTTAAAATATTGTCTGCTCTAATTTGTTAACATATTTTACTTTAGATTCTCGAACCATATTAGTGCGTGAAAATACAAAGATCGAATTTTATAAAGTTGCTCTGTTTTGTTATTTTGCATTCTGAACATCAATATAAAAGTTTTTTTTTTTTTTTTTTTTTTTTTTTTACGCTTCAATAATTTTCAGGTGTTATCATGCATTATTTCATAACGTTTACTTATATTACGTTTTAGTTAATAATAAGGAGGGATTATTTTTCTTGTTATAAATGATAAAATTTAATTTAGTGATGCGACTTGAAAAAAAATTATGTAATTTCTTTTAGGAGTCATTGAGATTCTAAACTGGTCAAATAATTCACATTCACCCTGTCATAATTCACATTCACCCTGTCATTATAACTAAAATAAAGTTATAAGAATATTAAATCTATCTGCTATGATCATCTCCATTTATCATGAACGAGCTTCATCTTTCAAGGTGAAATGTAACCTTCACGTTGTAAATTACGTATAATTAAAAAAATGGCATTTTTCTCTAAAACAGGTCATGGATACTTCCTCAAACAAATAGGTGAAGAAAGCTAAAACAATTACCATTTTTCTAAGCGCTTCACTAGCTTTTTTTCTTACGAAATCTAACCTCCAGCGGAAAGGCGATTGGGATTACCAATTGATCTTGATATTGCGTATTAATTTCATAACATTATTCAAGTATAAGCTCGCAATTTGTTGCGTCAAATCATGTTTCGTTTTTTCTTTTAAGGTTTATAACCCTATGCAAGTGTTAAAAAAGAAAATATTGATGTTTGCAAAAATCTTATAATGGTGCCAATCAATTAGTATTCTTCGTTGCTAAGACGACAATTTGCAGTTTTATTAATTTAATTCTAGACCATTTTTCAAATCGTTAAATTTTTTTTATTTACAAATGGTTTTATTTAAGATTTTCTTCAGTTTTAAAAGCTTATTATTATAGATTCACGTTATAGCAACGGTGAATAACAAGTGATCCTTAATATGGTGTGAAAAATTGTAGAAAAAAAGCAACATTAACAAATCAGTAATCAATTTCACCAATAATCGATTGTGCTATTGAATAAAATCCGCAAATCAGTTTAAAAACCTGTAATTTCTGTATGCCAGTCCATGATCATATTTATTTTTGGTTCAAAAACTTTACACAAGCAAATTACATTTCGATTTTTTTAAGTGTTTCAATAACAATTTCACAAGAAACTCGCAAAAATTAAATTTTTATCACGCTGCGTTAATATTAAATTTTAATGAAATTCCTTAATATTATTACCTTCTGCGCAAGTAGGCTTTTTGGATAATTTTCAATGATTTTGTAATTGTGAAAATGGCAAGAACTAAAGTTGCATTTTAGTTTTCTTGCTTGAATATTGAAGATGGAAAACGGCACTTCCCATAAGCGTTTTCTTTATACTGGTTTTATTAAATAATCAGTCACCAGCAATAACATTATTCATTTACTATAGTTATAATTTATTTACAGTTAATATCAAAATTATTTTGTGGACTTCCGGTGTTATTTAAGCTGATCTGCAGTGGTCCACGGTTTCGAAACTTTTGCTCAAATTTTAGCAAGCATTTTGTCTGAAATTCAGCGCATAGTTTCCAATTATACATTGCAGTACTAACAATAATCAGCAATTGAAGTTAACTAACAATTATATTTAATAATTTAAATCATTGATTTCTAGACTAATCATGCTATACGCAATATCACAATTTGTAGTTTTATGAAATTAATTTAAATCGCGAACTAGCGTCTAAATCAGCATCTCTATAAGTCAATTATAGTATCTGTATAAGTAATATCGCACAACTGCTTGATTTAATACACACTTTACTTCTACTTTACTTTCTTTATTTTTACTTTGCATAAAACATAAATGGCATGAAGGAGAAATACCTGACGAATAACGTATGAAGAAATAAGTGCCGAAATTTGAAAAATGCTTTTATAATTTAAAAAGAAAATTATACTTTAAATTAGATTTTATAAAAAAAATTATGCTGTATTTAAAATAAGTATTTATAGAATAAAAACACGCATTGTACGTTTGCAAATGCGAAGAACAATAATAGCGAAGCGGTTGCAATTGCGAAGAACGCGCTAAACAATGGGGGATCATTATTTCTTCTGACACTCCGCACATTGTAAGCAGGAAAATTTTGTCAGAAAAATAATAATAATAGTACATAATAGAAAAAGGTATTTAGAAGAGAAAACTATTCAATGCCACTCCATTGCTAAGCAACAGAACAGAGGTATAAAATTCTTTCAATTGTATGCCTGCAAATGACACATCATTGTAGGCAAATCGTGGCATTTATCGATTCAGAAGCCAATGTGATTCGACACACACGCGTTACGTCAGCACAAGTCTCCAATATAGGTATCCAATTAAATCTGATTTAAATGGCACGGTTAGGCATAATCACTTCACTTCTTCTAGAGATGCAAGTGCCCAATTTTTTAGTTAATGCCAGATTTTTTTTTTAGTGGTAAATAATTAGCAACGAGCTTGTCCGATAAAAAAATTCCTCGAAACACAGCGGCTATTCCTTTGTTCTTTCCTAAGTAATGTTTGCAACTATAAAGTAAAAAAAATATTTTAAGCTGTTTGAAAGATATAAAAGACTGATAAATAATTAAGAAGTTGAGATGTAAATTAATAGGAACTTTTATTTTAAAAACTGTAAAGAAATACAGAAAAACAATATCACTACAAGTATTTTCAATATTGTTAAAAAATAGTTTTAAATATTCAATTAAAAAAAATTATAGCAACTACATTATTTGAAGAACAAATTTGCTGTTAATAAAATTTATATTTTAGATCTATTAAAATATTTTTGATTAAATAAAAATTATTAACTCATAGTACCATAATGTTTAACTTTAAATATATGATAGATTATATAATTATACTATTTAAGTTATAATTTAAGATCACCCTTACCATAAAATAACTGTTTACAATGTTTGCTGTTCTGCACTTTCCATGCAATGCTGCTACAATTTTTAAAAAAAATATTATTTAGTGCCACTAGAGTAATGTTTATTATACACACATAAAAATAACTGACTGTACAATACTGTTATATTACATATGTATAAATATATAATTAAACTTATGCAAAATAAAGTATGTAATTCTTAAACTGAATACAATACAACATCACTGACAACTCGATTCAATGGCACAATAAATGGCACCGAGCTATCCACCTGGCTTGCTTCATTTCTGGAATTCACCTTCAAAAGGCAGTTTAAAATTCCTAGCCAACTGGCACGATTTCGTTACAGCACATTTGACTGACATATATAAAAGGGATAAAAAAATTTCAAGATTGTATAGGCTTCCAACCGCCCAGCTTCTTTTCAATATATTCTGCAATGCAAAGACACAATCTGTCATTACCTGGTCCAGCCACGACTTGGACACCAAATGGTAAACCGGAAGAATTAAAACCTATGGGACACTGAGTGCAAGGTAACTGAGCAGCGTTGAAAACAGTCGTGTAGCTGAGATTGAAGAGATTGGCCAGCATTTGTCCATGGTGCGGGGCAACATGAGGAAATGTTGGATAAATGAAGACTGCGTTCTCGTTTTCCAGCATACTCAGCAACTCAGCTTTAAGATGATCCCCGCAACGCATGAGAAAATCTAAAGGCTTTTGAAACAGAGGAGCAAGATGATCCTGGGCACACGCATTTAAGATCACTGGGAATGTGTGTTCCGATTTTCCTCCGAACCACTTACACATTTCTAGGTAGGGACCGTCTTCCTTAACTTTCACGTTGCCCTTCATGAGTGTGGAGATACGTTGGTTTTTGACAGTAGATAAATAAGAAAGCCAGATGAGAAATCCAAGTTTTGGATATTTCAAACTGACTTCCTCAACGACTAGACCTTCCATACCAAGCATACTTGTAATCTGTAAATCGACAAAGTAATCTTAACATTTTCAAACAACTATTTAATTTATTACAATTTTAAAATAACATCTTACAATTTTACTATTAAATTGTGATACAATTAAAAGTAAAACACGCAAACAACGGTCTAGAGGTCATGAAGTGTCACAATTGGATCAGACAGAATATTCTGCCACAATTTTGTGACCAACGGCATAGTTGTGGTAATATCGATAGTGTAGCGCATAGACAGACTACTTGCCAGGCAGAGCTAAGGCCAACCGATCAGAAGGCTGTTTGGGTTTTGAGCCGTCAGATGAGATAAAACTAAGAATGATATCAGGAATATTATCTCGTTCCTAACATATTAATATTAGATTTGTTACGTGGAAAGACATTCAATGTATTTTGAAAACATCCCAAATCATGCAAAGTTGCCATGGAGATTGTTCTTAACACACTCAAACTTGAAAAGCAATTAAAAATATGAATTGTATATTTTATATGTTTGTATTAACATTGATTAATGAATTGGCTGTAAAGAAAAATAATTGGTGAGTTGAAGGGCAAATTTTGTAAATAGCCTCTAAACACTTAATGCCATACTGTTGATAAGGAACTATTTTCGTTATTATGCCTCATGTCAATTGTGTCTCGCGACAATTGCGTCCCGTGACAAATGTGTCCCGTGTTATTATGCCAATTTTGTCGCATAACAAATCTGCAATTCTTTTTTAAGGCTTTAAAAAGAGATTTGCTTTTGTCTGATCTTAATATTTTTAATCGCATATCCTTTGGGACATTCGCCAATTTAATAATATAACCTTATGGCACAGGAAAATCACTAGGGGGTTTTTTCTTACTTTTTTTAAGTAAAGATTAAACGGACAAATATAATTTTGCAGGAGAATCATGTTTGAAATATTATTATTTTTTATGTATTGAGACGTTTAATTGGGTATAATATGAAAAAAACACAACTACTTCGATTTAGTAGGAACAACATATGACGCAATGCTAAACGAATGGAATTTAGTTGCTGTTTATTTAGTTATTGTTATTAGTAGTTGTTGTTACTTGTTTTAGTTGTTGTTGTTTATTTAGTTGTATTTAGTTTCAATAACTTTTCTTTATAATGCAATAAAGTCTGGCGAGCAGCTATTTAAACGATCGAACACTTCGTTTGCTTATTTGTGGCTTGAAGTTAGGCTCGCAGAAAATGCCGTTCATGGGTTAAATTTAGTAGGAACAACACAACCTGTGACGTAGGCTATATTATACCCAATTGACTAGCTCTAAAAATAATCGATATTCAAGTACGTTGAATTATGAAGTGTAAATTCATATCGTTAGAATAACGAATTTAATCACAACTCATTTTAAAAAACAAAATTGTCAGTTGCTCCGTTTTTTCTTCAGGAACTTACAGATATGTTTTAATTATGCCTTGTAAATAAGAAAACTCACTTGTTTGATTCCTTCTTTAATTTCGGAAGAAACAGGAGTAGGAGCAGGTGATCCTCCATCATCCAACATGTAATACACTTTTATTGATTGAAGTTCAACCTAAATATTAAAATAAAGTTAAGGAGCTTTTTGAAGTTATTTATATTTTGTTTAAAAAAAACAAAACCGTATGAGTTAATAACTTCTTTGCACTGCAAGTAAATAAAAACGACTAATTTAACAAATTCGAATAAGTATATTTAAATTTCCTTATTATCCTAATTCAAAAAATACACAACTTTTAAATGAAAATTAATAAATGTGAACTAATACCAACATTACAAAACATTAAGCAACAAAAACATTACCGGCAGATTTAGTT
Organism: Parasteatoda tepidariorum; assembly: GCF_982258835.1. Lineage (NCBI taxonomy): Eukaryota > Metazoa > Arthropoda > Arachnida > Araneae > Theridiidae > Parasteatoda > Parasteatoda tepidariorum. The sequence continues at coordinate 70,422,087 of NC_141759.1, forward strand.
TCAAACGATAAACACCTTCTGGTCCAACAAGAGCAGAGAGTAACAATTTCAAATCAGAAACATAACGCCCCATCGGGCCAACAACGGCATACCGTCCAATTTCGTCTAAAGCTGGAGGATATTGCCCTTCACTTGGTACATATCCTGATAAAAATGTTTTGAAATAAAAACATTTTAGGATTAACATGTTACAGTATAAAATAAAACAACACGCAGTTATTGCGTCGAATTACTGACAACTCAATTCTAGAAACTTAAAACTATACATATGAAATTTTAATCAAATTATTGGAGAAATTCTTGCATTACATTTTTTTTGGAAGGTTAAAGTTCGGAATTAAAGTTTTTGTTTATTATTAAAGGGGGATATAATAATACTTTAAACAAAAAATTAAGCATTACCAATCCTACGAAAATAATATTTAATAACATATCGTCAAAACTAAAAAATGTATTAGAATATTGGTCTATAAATATTAAAGGTGTTTAAAATGCATAAAATAAAAATTTAAGAAACTTCGGTTTTTTAAATGAAATAAAAAGAAGTCATTTTTATTTTATTATCGATATAAAAATAATTTAGAAAGAAAAAAACACCTAAGGCATATTATCTTTGCCATAAACATCAATCATTACCGAAAATTCTCACTCGAAAGTGACACACCTAATGTTTCTGATCTTAGGTTTGAAAAAATAATTTTCTTCTTTTTAGTCAACTTAAAAACATTTTTAAATTTTTTTTTCATTTTATTTTATTTTAATTCTGCAATTCAGTTTTTTGTAAGTTTGTTTGAACTAATGGAGGATATTTTGTGTTTACGCAACACTCGGAATGTACGACTCATCTAGTGACAAACATTGCCACAATCAGTCTTTTTCCTTAGATGGGCTCGAAATTTTCTTTTGTCCAATACCTAATTTTGTTTAAAGATAAATTCTGCTTATCGTTAGAAAGGAATGATTCCGAGACAGAAATGCAACTGAAATTTTATCCCTCTAGTAAGCCAGAAAATGGTTAAAATTCGAATTTCATCCTCATAGACGTTAAAGCGAGTTAATAAAAACGTAGTTAAATAATCCTAACTAATTAAGGTTGCGTTAATTGTTCATTCTTATCTATTTGGATTTTATTTTCGCAATGAAAGTGAGCTTTATTTTTGCTATGCTATGAAATGAGTTTTAATCTGGGACATTTCCTCGCCAAGATTCGATATAATTTTTTAAGAATTGAAACTTTAACGAGAAACGCATTTCTTTTTAAGCATTTCAAAATGGGACACATATATCGCTGGTTCAAAACTCAAACGACACTTCTGCACTCACTTCTCATTCAAATAACATGAGAAGTGAGTGCAAAAGTGTCGTTTTAGTTTTGAACCAGGGATATATGTTTACAAATAGTTAAATAAATGTCCATATTTCATATATATTTTACTAAAATTAAATCTCAATAAATTAAATATAAAATAACGTTTAGAGTTAATAAGTAAAGTTATAATTATTTATTTTAAAGTTTCTTGCAACAGCAAAAAAGACAAAATTTTTCAACACCTAATTTTCAAATAAATATTCAGTTTAAAAATATTTCAAATAAACATCTATGCATTTGACTCAATTTATATAGTGTTAAGAATCAACATGCCAACAATAAGTAATTTGAAAAGCATCTTAGTAAGCGCAGCTAGAAAGCAAATATATATTTCAAACAGCTGTTTGACGCATCTGTAAGCAAGAACCATACCTGCCACGATTTAGCCATATTTATTTTGTAACTTTAAAAACAATAATCATACCTTTCTGTTTCCGAACGCGACATACTCACCCTGAGATGGTTTGTGTCCGAATATGCCAGTGAAGAAAGACGGAAGACGAATGCTTCCTCCTAAATCAGTTCCCACTCCTATAACTGAACCGCCAGAAGCAATCAGGGCAGCTTCACCACCTGCAAAAATTAACACGTTAAAAAAATTCGGTACATATTTTATAACAGGCGATGAACAGCCGACCTGATTCTGAGTTTACGACTGTCAATGTTCAACTCCGTAGCCTTGTAATGTTTAACCCAACACAGAAGACAAGGTTGAATCAGACATTGGGACAAACTACCCTTCGTGGAGTACTTTTTTGATGAAACTAACCCACATTTGCGGGAGAGAAAAACCTCTCATGATTAGCCCCACGACAAGGAAATTCCAATTCACTGTCTACCACTGAGTATATTTTACGTCAGCAATGTAGTCGGCCTGATCCCAGAGCAGAATTCGTATCAACAAGCAGCTGCTGGGATTCGAACCTGAGTTACTTCAATGGGAAGCCACTGCTCTATCTCCTGAGCCACCTCGGCTCGAACAGTACATATTGGGAGTACAAATTAGTTCGGTCCGTTTTTTTTTTGTGGTCAAAAATGAATTTATTTCAGAACAAAATGAATGAGCAGATTAATCAAAGTATTGTCCATCTCTGGGCTACTACTTCTTCCCACCTCTCAGGTAATTTTCGAATTCCATCTCGAAAAAAATGTCTCGTCTTTTGAGGCGATCCAAGTTAGGAGCCATTTTCGATTTCTGCGAAAGAAGTGAACAGGTGACCTGCCAAATCATGCTGCCTCCGTCGGAACAACCAGTAATCAGAAGGAGCAATGTCCGGCGAATAAGGCGGGTGCGGTAAAATATACCACTTGAGCGTTTCCAAATAATTTTTTGCGACATGAAACCGAGCGTTACCACGCAGAAGAATAACTTTGTCATGTCTTTGCACGTATTCCGGTCGTTTTTCTCGTAATGCACTGCTCAAATGAATCAATTGTAGCCTATACCGATCACCCGTTATAGAATCACCAGGTTGTAGCAGCTCATAGTATACAACACCATTCACCATTCTTGAAACGTTGAAACCATTCCCTACATGGTTTATCAGTTGGAGCATTGTCACCATAAACTTCTACAAGCATTCTATGCCCTTCAGCTGCACTTTTCTTCCAATTAAAGCAGAAGCATAAAACCTCTCGTAAATGTTGCTTAGTTACCACAAATTTTGACATATTCAACAAAGTAAAAAACAGGGTTTTTGTGTGAAACTTAAAGTGATATAAACTGAATATTGACAAATGTCTATCCTCTCTGAAAGCACCGAAACCAGCTGTCACTATGAAACATTCATAACAGCCAGACCCATCTTTTAAAAACGGACCAAACTAATTCGTACTCCCAATATTTTCTTTTCAATTACTTATATTACACTCGTGGCAAACAAACCCTTAAGCATTGTTTATAGTACCAGCTGTTCCCAAATAATGTTTCGCGTACCTGAGGTTTTTGGAATCCTAAGGTCCTATGGAAAAGTTAGGACTTTTTTTATATATCCAATTACGATTAATTTGTAATTATATTTACAACATGTTCCGTCAATAATCCAATATTTTGTTAACATTTTGATTATTTTCATGAATAATAACTAAAACACTGAAAAAAAGAATATTTTCATTGGTTAATATTTTCACAATTGCTAACGTGCTTGATTTATAAAGTCAGGTTTCTGCTAAACACCGGCCGATCAGGTTTTCATAGCCGAATTCCGATTTAGGTTTCCATAGACGAAAAAATTTGGGGACTGCTGGTCTATACTACGACATATATTGTTCCAGCCACGATAGATTGTTCGCATTCATATTGTTTACAATCTTGTTAAAAGAGACAACAAATTATTGCAAAATCTATTGATAAGAATGTTAATAATTATGAAGAATTTAATCAGAAAGCATTTGAACATTCCTTAAATTTATATTATGAAATAGCTTTAAAAATGCGCCTTGGTAAAAATATATATAAGGACAGTTAGGCTTACTTATTGGTATGTATTAGTTCCGAGTATTTTTGTTTTAACTTGTAACCCTCTCTTAATATTTCTGATTCTTTTATTACCCCAACACACGTTTCCATTTTTTTTATCCTTTAAAGACACTGTAAAATTGCTTATAAATTTGACGCAGAAGATGTCATAGTTTAATACCTTCGATAATCATACTTACGAATTTAAATATTTAACTTTAAAATTGTTCTCTTTTCATATTGTTTTTATATTGTTATATTGAAAGTACGTGAAAATCCGATCATAAGAGCAAAAGTTATTCAGGTTCAGCGTTCCCCCCTTTGCGCATTGTACAGTCAGCAAAAAAAAAAAGATATCACCCTGAATAACTTTTGTTATAATGATCGGATTTTCACGATCTAAGTGTCAATCTTAATGGTTCCCGGGGGTGACCTCAAATATGCTAATTAATTAGTGCTAACTATTAATTAAGTTACGAAATCTGACACAAAAACGTACTTTCTCTGAATAAACATGTATTTTTTTTTACATATTTGGATTCCTAACCTTCAAAATATAGGGGGTAGCCGCAATCTGGGAAATGTGGTCCCCATAGTTTGGTCAGAAGAGCGATCCAAAGTTCGTACCCCTTAATGTTAATTTCGCTTTTTGCGTTTTCAGTCATATTTTCAAAACTAATGAAGCAATTCAAAAAAAATTGCACCCACTCATAAAACTCATTTACCCAAAGATAATTTCATGAAAAAAATAATTTTTAATAATTATTAATTATTTTTTATTATTTAATTAAATTGAGGATGAAAAAATTTTGAATTATAAGGTATGAATTTTTTTATACCATAATAATCTACATATTTTTCAATAGAAAAATCTAAAGTTTCAACTGTTTTTATTTATTAGAAGCTGAAAAAAATTAAAATTAATTATTTTTAAAAAAATAATTTGGCGACAATAAAAAAATGATTAAATGGGGCGATTAATATTAAAATGTGATAAACTTGCGAGGAACTTGACTTCGCGCGCGTAGTGTAAAATTTCATTCATATTTTTTTCGCTAATAATCGTTTGCTAATCTTTTTATTTTTATTTCTTTCAAACTATAAAATATGATGTTTCTTTTTAGTCATTTAATAATGTATTTGTAATTTAGTAAAGAAATTATGAATAAAACATTTTGAATAAAAAACACTTTATTCAACGAATGTCTAGTTTTATAAAGGCGTGCTTCTGATAGAATATGATTATGCACCAGATTGTGCTTACTTAATGTGATTATTTTTTAATTTTTGATTTTCTTTTTCAATAACTGATACAATTTCAATAATATACACACGTATGCATAGATTTGGAATAATATATTTATCAATTTCTTGAATATATATTTTATAATTATTAATACGAATGCGTAGTCAACATTTTTAATCATCTTAAAACTTCCCCCGGTGGCTGAGCGGTAGCGCTTCGCCCTGTCGTTCCTCGGGCCGGGCAAGGCTGACTCAGCCTTTCATCCCTTCAGTGGGTCGATAAATAAGTACCAAGCATGATTGGGAACTAAACACTGGGGGTTCCGCGTTCGGCTGACCACCTGACCGGAACATCTGCTCCTACACCCTAGAGCCCTAGGTCCAGAAAACTGAGATGGGCATAGTAGGCCTTGGCCCTCCATGGGCTGTCGTGCAGCTGAGTTTAGAGTAGAGTTTTTTAAAACTTCTTTACATCTTATATATCGCCTTAATCTTAAAATAAATTAGTAAATTACCTGTCTATGCGTGTTTCGCAGAATTATTTTTCTAACTTTTTTATTGAATTTTAATGCAATTTTTTTTAAAATTCTATTATGTATATTTTTTTCCAATAATATACTAATCAATTGTTTAAGTACTTTAATTTATGTTTTTCTTTAAAATAAAATTACTTTTTAAATTATTGTTAAGTTCTTATTGAAAGAAAACTTAAAATTATTGCCAGCTATCTGAGAATTAAATCTTGTTAAGAAATTAAAAATATTCTACTGATCACACTCAATATCATTCGAAGCAGAACAGCTGACTATTTACTAAAAATACTATTGTTTACGAAAAATGAAGATAAATTATTAATTTTATTTTTTTTATTACTTCTTATTTATTCGAGTAATGAAAAGTAAATGCGTATGTGCGCACATGGGAAAAATTTAACAGATTGTTTTGTTTTTTAAATGAACAAAAAACTATGGGCATGCAATTTTAATTCAACATTCAAAGTTAATCTTGTGCGCTAACCCTTTTAAGTTACCCTTTTGTCTTAAAAAGTTGAAAATATTTTCTTTAAAAGTTGTTTGTATAATTTCTCAACTTTTGCACAGTTCAAAAAAATATTGCTATATCAGGAAAATGTTCGATATGCCTTGTTTTGTTAAACAACTACTAAAATAAAAAATTGCAAAAAGATTTGAAAAATGTGCTATTTTTAGAATCATCATCTCAAAAATTGTTCTTTTACTCCATTTGACTTTTTTCTTCTTAAATAACTTATAATCATAGTTTTAACACACGTTTTGAAGAAATTATGTATACAAATTTCTCCTAATATTTCGTAATAAAAAAACAAGAATATTAATGATTTATTTATACAGTGAAACCTGCCAAGTTGACCACACTTGTAAGTTTTACACCTGAATAAGTTGACCTCAATTATCAAGAACAGAAATTTTCCTACATAATAAAGAAGCAAAACCTTTGTAACTTGACCACCTGTCTATCTTGTATGTTGACCACTGAAATAAGTTAATTTTGTCTAGGAGTATTATGAAATTCTATTCTAAAACCCTCATAAATTGACCAGAAAAAAAAAATTCAGAAAATTTTCTGTCATTTCGCAATGTATGTTAATATTTCACTTGTTTGGTGAAATAGTGTAAAAAGCTAATCTAAACCTTTTTGTGAGTTGACCATCTGGGGAAACTGTAGGGAGTCAGCTTTTGACCATTTCTTTCATTCATTCATTGAAAACAGGTGTGTTAGTTGAAAAGTTGCTCTTCCAGTTGCAATAGTGAGCAAATAGGCTTGTATGCGTAGTAATAACAGAATAAATTTTAAAGTGTTAAAATAATTTTGTTTTGTTAAAGTTTTCAATGTTTTCGTGTTCTGATATTTTAAGAAATTATTTTTATTAAACACTTCACATGCATGACTAACAAAATAATTTTTTTTAAAAGTTAGTTAAATATTAAAATTATTTCTGTGTAACAAATTGAAGTTCGTTTAGGTTTAAACACATTTCTTGAGATATTCATTTGGCCATTTGCTAAATCAAATTTTTAAGTCAAGTAAAAAAAAAAAATTTAATGTATAGCAACATGTAGGAAACGAAAAAGTAAACAATGTCCCACCCCTTCTATAAGTTGACCACTTGTCTACGTTGGCCACTAAAACAATGCACATGAAGTGGTCAACTTACCCAAGTTTTACTGTAATTGTTTCATTGAACCAGAGTAGTTAATTGTTTTCGTAATAATCGGCCTTACAACTATTTAACTTAGATTCTTTGGACTAGGCGTCACTTCATGCATGTCTTTCGAGATTGAAATTTCAAAGATAAAATGTAAAAATTACAAGAATGCGTAAGCTGGTTTCAACTAACAAAAAAAAAGGGACAAAATCGTTGGCAAAAGAAGTTATCTCATGAAAAGAGTGTCAGAGTTGAAAAATTATTGTAAAAACTGTAACAATTGTTACTCTTGTTTAATTAAGGGTATTATAAACCTAATTTTCGTTTAATCATGTTTTTTAAAGAACTAACGAAAGGAGTGTGTAAATAACATCAACTCTTTTTACTGCAAACTAAGTTTACTTAATATCATTTGCAAATATTAAGAAGTACAAATTCTTGACTTGCTCCTTAAAATAAAGTTTTATTTTAATCGTAGTTGAAGAAGTACGGATATAGTTAAGGGAGGTATGCGACATTCGGAAAAAAAAAAGTCGTGTGATAGAGATAGTTTTAAACAGAACGAATTAGTTCTTTTAATTGAAATGCTGACAATATCATTACAGCATTTTGGTTAACAAGTGCCATGAAAAAAGGTTCTGAACTTAAGATATGGATTTTAATATATTTTCCTATTTACATACCTCCTTGATCTCCGCACCGTTTTAATATTCTGTAAAGCATAAAATGAAATAATGTTGAATAAAAAAATAGATTTCAAATGAAATATTTTATTTTCCTTAATACAGGGTATCTGTTACATTTTAGATTTTCAAATTCATAACTTTTCATGTCTAATTCCAAGAATTTTCATGATTTAACGAAGTTACTATTTTCTCCGATAAAAACAGAATAATAAATTCAAAAAGCATTATAATCACATTATATAAAATAGGTATAACCAAAACACTGCAGTAAGAAAGCACTTTAATACAAAACCCCTCTGTTTAAGCTTTTAGCTCAATTTCCGCTTTTGGTTTCATATTTTGTAATGTGGCAATCTTCTTCGAAAATATTTTAAATAATTCTTTAAAAATTTCACGTTCATGTAATAAGTTCATTTGAATTCGCAGCTCGCTTTATAGATTTCGTTTCATGTTTTATTCTGTTTCTTCTTTATACTTAATTTTCTGATTTCGCTTGATATTTTTACTTATTGTGTTCCATTATGTTTGTAATTTTTTTGTAAAATTTTTTTGAGTGCTTCTCAAACTATTGCATTGGTATTTTATTTTGGCTATATTGATCCAATAATAGAAAGTACTATTTTTTTGCTGATATAATCGTGTAAGCTGATGAAAAGATTATATCTTTTATTTTCCGGATATTTTTAGAATTTTTTTTCCGGTTTCTTGCTGTTTTATTTTTTATTATTATTTTTCTTCCCCCCTTTTTTATTGTTCCGTAATTTTTCCCAAGTTTTTTCTACATTTTGAACTTATTTACTTATTTTATGAGTTCTATTTACTTGCAGCTTATGCGCAATAAATAAAACTTATTATTTTTCGTAATTTTCTTCGTGTTTTTTTGTTTTTATTTAATATATATATATATCAATCAAAATGCTTTTAAAATGCCTTATAACATTTATTAAGTTTTACAATTTTATCGAAAATAAATACCGTGATTTCTATAAAATTTTGCGATTATGCATCAGAATAGCTATCTTTTTTCAGGTCCACCTTTGCTTGATCACTTTTTTTTCCTTTCCTAAGAAACTCGAAGTGCGGGGCAAAAGCATTTAACCCTACAACTCTTCATAAATTTATGATAACTTATGAAAATTTGGTTTTAATTCAAAACTGTCATACAAATTACATTAAAACAGCTTTACAAAAATAAATAATGTCGGATAAAAATTCAAAGATTCTATAATCTTGGAGAATCAAAAATAATTTATTAATTTATTTAAATTTCCTTTTTAAAGGAGATTTAAAAAAAAAAAAAAAAAAAAGCCCAGAAAGCAACATGTAAAATTCTTTTGGTTGCTTAGCAACGAGAAGCACTATCTTTTCCCATCTTGTCATTCATTCAGTTTCTTTATGGTTGTTATAAATTATTTTCCCTTCTATGGCGAGGTAATTTGGCATATTTTTAAACCATCGCCAGATATATAAATCCCTATTGCGACCTAATTTACAACCCATTTTTTTCGAAATTTTGTCTACCCCCCCTATTTTAAGGGTCAGGATTCCAAATATGTAAAAAAAAATACATGTTTATTCAGAGAAAGTACGTTTTTGTGTCTGATTTCGTAACTTAATTAATAGTTAGCACTAATTAATTAGCATATTTGAAGTCACCCCCGGGAACCATTAAGATTGACACTTAGATCGTGAAAATCCGATCATTAGAACAAAAGTTATTCAGGGTGATATCTTTTTTTTTTTTGCGGACTGTACATGAAACAATACCGCTGTGCAAGCAAGTTACAATGATAATTTTGTAGTTCTTATTAATAAACTAAAGATCGAAAGATAAAAAGGAGGAAAAAAAATGGTCAAGCTTTTACGATGTAGAATAGTTTAAATGCAGATCTGTGCCCCCGTACGCGTATTGACAAAACATACCGTAGATTGTAAAGGGGTTGGCGAAAATATCTATCGGCGTTGAAGGAGCGTCTCGCAAATCGCCAAACAGCTGTGTGCTTATGTTTTTGTTTTCGGTATCACGTATCTATCATTCACCAAGTTATATATGGGTGTGACATTTCAGAGTTTCAAATAAGCTGATCTTCATTAGATTCTTCTGCATTAAATGAAATATAAAGCGTATTTTTTTGTTACAGCTCCGACATAATCGTTTGTATTTGTTAACATAATTGTGTTTATTAGCGTTTTTTAGAAGGTCGTAATAAAACTAGGATAAAAATAATTATATATTATTGCCTCCATAGCCTCCTTCTGTATTTTCATAACTTTCATTAAATGTATACGCGTATTTCGAGTAGTGAACTTCTTTACCTACTCATCCACTAATTAAAATTAATAATTTCACAATAACCTCTAATCCTTAATAATGAAATGATTATTACAATAAAGTTTGTTTACTTAAAAGATTAAAAAAAAAAATTTATTGTTCAGCAGTGACTTTGTTACTAATTCTATATTCATTAATTAAACTTAATGGTTCTGCTCGATAACCATTTACAATTTTTTTTTAAATTTTATTTAAATTTCAGTTATTATGGAATTCCTTAAATATTTTTCGACGTAGAGATTATTTAGCAATAATGCGAAAAGCTGAAATTTATAAATGTATAATATTTATAAATGTTTAAGAGAATTATTAGCAGCTATTTTGTACTAATTATTTTAGTTGAAATGTTCATTATACACAGTTTTATAAAAATCATCGTAAAATTCATTGAACGATGGAGACATTGACATTTTAAAATGCAAGTAGAATTCAATAATCATTTCATTTTATAACTGTAAAACTTTAGATAAGTAACTTCGTTATAAAGTTTTACATGATACGAGAATATTATGCTATTGCTTTATAATGAAAGAACAACATTTTAAGTTCTAAACTTTTTGTGGAAAAGAAAAAAAAAACGAAATTTTTTTCCTGTCATCGGTGTTAGCGATTAGAGAGTGTTTTATCGTATAAATGTTAAGTCAGTACTGTTCCATTTTAAATAAAAATGCATTTTGCTCCGGAAAAAAAATTACTTGAATTTGTCAATAGAAATTCCCTAATTATTGTAGCAAGAACTTTTAAATTTCTAATCAAACTTTCCTCTATTATAATTTTGTGCAAATAATTATTATTAATAATATAAATTACTATTAAAAGGAATTAATTGAGAATGTTCAATTTTAATAAATTAACTGTTTACGCAATCAGATTAATAACTTTTTTCATAATTTGCAAATGGAGAAAAAGTCTTTTACAGTTTAAAAGTGAAAAGAAAAATAAAGTTGAGATTAAATTTATAAAGTAAGCATAACTCGAAGGAGGTTGAAGTAAGGGCATTGAAATCAAAATTTCAAAAGAAAAAAAAATCACCTTTTAGTGTACAGTGAGCAATAAACGAAAAATCTAAAACTAACTTTTGATCTAATGATCAGATGTTTACGTTCTAGGACTCAAACTTTAGATTTAGAATTTCCTTAATTCCCCACCACTATTGTAGATATTTACTTTTCACCTAACTTGTAAAATTTTAAAGTTTAGAATTTCTTACAGAATCACTCAGGCGAAGTGATTGTGTTTTATTTAAATATTATTTAGAAAGAATTTTTCTAAAAGTATTTCTTTTAAAGTTTTAATCAAACTTTTGTTTTTTATTTATCTATAGTTATTACAAGTTAAGTTGAAATGAATGCCGCCCTGCTTTGCATATTTCAAATATTATTTCTAAAGAAATGTATAACTTATCATTAAACACTCAGGACCTTACAATTGTAAATCAAACAATCACTACATTTATTTATTAAAAAACACTCTTATGACCTGATAATAAATTGATCTAAATCTTAAATGTGAGTTTTATAACATATAATTTATTTAAACTCAGCACATACATCTAACCTCTGTTGTCGCCAATGTCTCAATTTTAAAATATAGTTTTTCTTTTATAAATTTTCTGATATTTTCATATGAGGGATAGTATTAAGTTCGAGAATTAAAAATTTGTGCCCAAAAAAGTTGCTAAAAATTATAATTATTATTAATATATGACAACAGGAAGTTTTTAATTGAAGGTTGAAATTTTTTTTAATTATGTTATTTTTTAATTATATTTTTAATTACCAAACTCATATAACAGTATTTAGGAATCTATAAATTTATGTTACGTATGATAGTTGCATTATAACCTGTACGCAATATGTGTAAATAAAATATATTTTTAAAATTGTGCATTTTCTATTAATTGCATTCATTATTCTTATATTGAAAAGGTATCAAGTTATCTATGACCTCCATAATGAATGAAGTATTTACCGACTTTTCTATATATTAAGGAATTGAATCAATTTTTCACAAAGTTTAAAATCTCATCTCATTGCAAAAAAAAGTTATTTCATAAAATTATGCAAAAAAGTAATTTAATATATATTTTTTTTATAATGAATGCTTCTAGTAATGAAACAAACGCTTTCAAACTTTATTTTAAAAATATTGATTATTTCGTTTGCAAGAAACTATTACTTTAAAGCGCGATAACATTTTTGAATACTCTATTTTTTTTCTAGTAAATAATATGTCTTTGTTAGTTTCTAAAAAAATAATCTTTATAAAAAAGCTTACATTATTCTTTTATAGAGAATAATGATTTCATAGAAAATATCACTAAAATAAAACAGGTTATGTTTTCTTACAATAAAAGTTAAATAGAATTAATTCTTCAAAATAGCGTTTCAATAAAACATAGTATTAAAATGTTACGTTATTTTTTGTGATTGGTTCATTAATAAATTATTTTTATTTCTTCGCAAACACAATTCTTGTAAAAAAAATTAAAAAATTGAATCTGTTTTATCAAAAAACTAGATCGTTTTATAAAATATAAATTATAGCGCTTAATAAAATATGAATAGAGTGTATTTGTAAAGTGATCCTAACAATAAAAAGGTGTTATTTTCTTTTTTATTTTCTCTACTGAAAGGAATTAATGAGTTATTTTTATTCATAATGGCTAGTCGAGGAGAAGAAGAAAATATCGAATTACACTGCTTAGGTTAATGTAATTTCGTTCTCCCACCACATTTACGCGTAATCCATCGCCAACTCCACCTGCAATCGCCACGTTTACAATCTACGGTATGTTTTGTCAATACGCCCCCCGTACCTGGCGTCCTTGCGGATGAAACAATATCATGGTAAACGCAAACTATAGTGATAATGGTGTTTAAATTAATAAAGTAGGAAAGTAGAAAAAAAAAGAGTCAACGTAAGAAATTAAATAAGCCTTTATGAAGGCCACGCTACAGACAGAATATGCAGAATTAAGTCTCTGTAAAACTGGTTACTTTTCATATGAAAGAATGTCATGGAAAAAACAAGTTAGGAAAATTTTTTACTATTATTATTTATTTATTTATTTCGGACACAACTTATAATTAAGCTGACCAGCGCCCTCTGGAAACTAAAAGACTGACAAAAAAAATTTAACAAAACATTTGAAAACTCATTTTTTTACTTTACCAATCATTCAAAAAAAAAAAAAAAAAATATCTATTTTTTGTTCCTTTTGGGACTTAAAAGAGATCATTACAGCTCTCTCTGAAACTTTCGTTCTGTGTTAGAAAAAGAGCATAGCTCAAAATGCTCGCGTAAATAAGTAAATATACATCTTTAAATGCTTATTTAATAAAATGGACATAAATAAAAAGTGCGTATTTAAGAAAATGGGCAAATCAAAAAGGCACTCAAAATGCGGCTTTTCAATGTTAAAGAGTGAAAACCAAACTTTTCGAAACAAGTAGATTTGGAATTTTACTAACTTTTTTAAGCAATAAAAACAATTATGCCATATGGAGAAGCGCTGGCTCAGGGTATTCAGCGTTATACCAGCGTATTACCAATTGCAGCATATACCTCCCAATTCGACCCAGGTTCGAATCTGGTTGATACGAATTCTGCTCCCGGCTCGAACCAACCACAGTGATGACGTAAAATATCCTCAGTGGTTGACGGATCATGGGTTACAATCCCCTTTGCCGTTGGTTTAACCATAAAAGGTTTTCGTGGTTTTCCTCCCCATGTAACGCTAATGCGGTTTAGTTCTACGCTAATGTGGTCTATCAAAAAAGTCCTCCACGAAGGCTAGTTCGTCCGAATGCTTGATCCAGAAGTCCCCTTGTCTTCTGGGTTGGATTCAAAATTACAAGGCTGCGAGTTGAACATTGATAGTCATAAACTCACAAAAGGATCTGCTATTCAATGCAGATAATGAAATAAAATAAATTACGTATTACGAAGCGAATCCCCCGTCACGCGATTCACATTTCGGAGACGATACGGCTGAGTTCATTGCATTGCAATTGTATCTTTTGAGACATCATTAAGTTACATAAGTGTGACTTTGTGTAAATTTCTTTAAGATTCTTCTTTTTTCTTTTTTTGCGAAATATTTTTTAAGAGCATGAGAAACATTTATCATGAAATAAAAATATTTCCGGTATCAGAAAAAATTCTTGTCTCCACGTGCCATTAATCTTATGAAAACTTCACGGAAAAAAAAATAATAAACAGTTTCCTCTTGAGTCTTACTTATTTTTAAAAAAAAACTGACTAAAATGAAACAAACTTCGAAATTTGATTGTATTTTTGAACACTTCAACACATTTGCAATTGCAATAATGCAATGCACAACGCAATTTTTTGCATCATTTAAAAAAATATCTAATTTTACTTGACAAAATACAAAATTTGAGCAAAATTGGTTGAATAGTTCCTGAGAAATCGAAGTTTAGAAAAGTATATTGGAAATTCGATTTTTCAGGAACTATTCAACCTTCGAATCAAATTTTGTATTTTGCCATGTGAAATCAGATACTTTAAAATTATGTAAAAAAATTGTATACCTTAGAACTCAAAAATTTTTCGACTGTTATTAAATGAAAAATAATAAATATTTACTAACATTCTTTTTTTGCATGGAATTATCTTTGGATAAAAGAATTTTATAATTGTGGGCAAAAATTTTTCAATTCGTTAAAAAAGTTGTGGAGATCTGGCGAAATACGCAAAAAATAAAATTAACATTAGGCGATCCAAACTCTGAATCGCTCTCCAGATCAAACTATGGAGACCACATTTGACTGATTGTGGTTACCCTCAATATTTTGGGGGTCAGATATCCGAATCCATTGTAAAAAAGGTATGCTTGTTCAGAAAAAATGAGTTTTTGTGTCTGATTTCTTAACTTAAAATATCTTTTGCAATAATTAACATATTTGAGGTCACCTTTTTGAACCATTAAAATTGAGTCCTAGAACGTGAAGATCCGATCATTAGATCAAAAATTATTCAGAATAGTCCGGGTTTTTTTCTTCTTTTTCTTTTGCGCATTGTACACTGTTAGTATCACTATTATAAATTTATAAGAACGGTGTTAACCCGGGGAAAAAAACTTAAATTTGATGGGGGGGGGGGAAAGATTTCTCGCTACAATAAAATGTTGCTAACGACGCCGCTGTCGCTGTTTTGGGTATTCTATATTTCGTTACTTTTTGTTTTCCTACGCTAAAACTAAGATTTAGAAACTTGAAATTACGTATGTGGGAAAACGCAAAAAGAGTGCAATGGACTGGGGGAGAAAATAGTTAATAATTCAGAAACTATTTCTATAAACCTTTAGTAAAAAATAAAATATGAACCACTCAGCAGTTCGCAGAGATGAAAAAATAGAATTTATATTTGACGTGCCGGGAGAGGTCCGTTTTTATTTACGAACTTATAGAGTTCTTTTCGAAATTTTCACAAGTTCAAAAGTTATAGTAATTTTAAAAAACTTGTTTCGCAAAATTTTCTCAGTTTTTCATTCTTCTTTATAAATATTGTTCCATTTCTATTGTTCCAAGAAAAATGTATTTAACGATCCCAAGGTTTTTATTTTCATACTCGTCCTTTAGTTGATGCCGAAAGTAACAAAAAAAAATGTTTAATATAGCCAAATATAAATCTTAGCATTTATATTGAAATTTTTAAAAGACTCTTTTCATGACAGTGATAAGAATTATTTTTGCAAAAAGAATTTATTCATTAAGCAAAGCTATGACGCCCATTTCAGCAAGCTCCGAAAGCTGCTAGTTATTTTGATTAAAAAAAAATAGATAAGATAAGATTACTTGGCTCGCGATTTATAAATTTTAATAAATCGGGAATTATTTAGTTCAGCTCTTGATAACAAATAAGAAGCAGTGTGTTATTTTTTTTTCTTTTTTTTTCTATTTTTTTTTTCATAAATTTTATTAACTTGGCGATCAAACAAAACAAAAAAATATCGACATTTTATTTATATTTAATAAATTAATCTATGACATACAAATTTTACTTTAACCTTTTTAAAAAAAACTTCATTGTAGTGAATATCGGGCAATGAAATTTAACCTCTTGAAAAAAAATCCTTTTTTTATAGCCGTCATTGAACAGCCGACCCAATTTAGGGTTTACGACTACTAATGTTCAACTCCGTAACCTTGTAATTTTGAACCCAATCCAGAAGACAATGAAACTCTTAGATCAATTATTGGGAGAAATTTGCCTTTCGTAGTTTTGTTGTTTTCGTAGTATTTGATTTCGTAATGTTGTTCAGTGCTGATTTATAGATAATTTTCGTTTTCTTTTCTTATTTTTTTTTCTTAGTTCACGACATACGAAGAACTGGTGTTCAATTAGTTATAATATAAAAAACGTAGAAGAAAAATGATTTTGTACACACACGATACATATATTTCTAAATTGGGCCATCATTACAACAAATTTTATTAAACATATATATTTCAAAACTATTCAGTCATTACACAACAGATAAAAGAGATACACTTACCACTGCTTCCTCCGACTGTGCGTGTAGTATCATAAGGATTGCTCGTTCTTCCATGAAGGTTGTTATAAGTTTCCCACCACATACAAATCTCACTAGTGTTGGTTAGGGCTAGAGGAATGGCTCCACAAGCTCTTAATCTTTGAACTGGTTCACAATCTTCGCTTGCAATAATGCCCTTACGGCACACCAGACCACAAGTATTAGGAAGACCTAAAAAACGAGACAAAATGAAATTCTTCAAGAAAAACGTATACTGAAAAACAATAGTCTCCATTTAAAAGGATAGTTACTTTCAAATGCAAATATTAATAAGAAAAAGAATTTTGAAAAATATTGAGAGCTTTATATATATATTGCTAAATGAATTGGATAAATTTTTTCGAAAAAGAATATAAAAAATATACGAAAAATCTTAAACTGTTAATTTCGACATTTTGAACGGTTCTTCACGTAGCTTAAGGGAGAAAAAATAAATTTACTATTGCCAAGTCTAAGTACAAAAACTTTCAGGAAATGCTAACTTACATTACTTTCGAAAGACGTGGAGGAATTTTTCGATAATGATAGACGGCTATTACGATAGTGATACGCCTTGCGTTTCTTGTTTTAGGTCTTGCAAAAATAATATTTCCTCCTTTTTAATCAGCTTAAAAAAAGTAGTATTTTTTTAATTAAATTATTACCCAGTGGCAAAATGGGTCTTCTTTTGAGTTTGATGGCGTCACCACACTTTTCAACTGTGTTCAAGAGCAATAGTAAACAGTGCGCATACGTCGTCAATGCATGCGTTACTATGGCGACCGCCGCTGTTTGATACTTTTTTTAGAATTCTTTTTTTCACTTTTAATTTTGTAATGCATTAAGTTAGTGAAATTATTTTTGAGATATGGGACCAGAGAGATCCCATAAATACTTCTTGAGTTGTGAATAAAAGAGAATTTCATCATTTGAACGATATTTTTGTTTTTATTGCTTTAATTAAGAATCAGAAATTCTAGTACTTACCGAGGCTGAAAAAACTTAAGACTAAGAACGTAGATGGAAAAAAAATTAAACAACCATTTTGATAATGGGTAACCTTTGATCGTCTTCCGGCGATGACTTTTTTACACCTATATTACTATTAGTTGTCATACTATCTTATAGTATTATTATTTTTTAATTTATTTCTTTTTTTAAAATCGTTCCATTTTTATTTATTTTTTGTTTTGTGCCTGTAAGTTGAGGTCGGCCAGGAGACGAAATTTCGATTGTGGATAAAATGGCGATTCATTTCGACTGCAGAACTCCAGAAGCAGCAACTATACTTTATAATGTCATCGTAAAAAGAGCTCCTATTGAAATTTGAACAAGTCAGAAAATAGACATTTTCAGTCAGAATTTTTATTGACGAGAAAAGGAGTTTAATTAGTTGAAAATCGAACTAAGTGGAATGAAAGGGCTCAAAAATAGGATTGACAATAGACTCCCATTGACAATAATATGACAATAAATTCTGTTTAAAATGGACAAGAAATGATTCCAACTTGCGAATGAGCTTTAAGCTCAGATAAAACTTAAATAAAGTAATCGGAAAAATAAAAAAAAAATTGTTTGGTAATTAATAGGTTTGGGTATAAGGTACCCAATAGTAGATATTAGTACTACCCCACTTCCATTAAAAGAAAAAAATAGAGCATTTCAATATGTCTTCAATTAATATTCTTAGACTAAAGGCAACTCAATCATCTAAGAAACTAATGTGTAGTTGAAAAGTCAGCGTTCCGCTTAATCAAATATTTTCGCTAATCAAATCCAACCATAGAATTTTGATGACAAGTCTCTAATATATTTCTTATTGAATTAATTATGATTATATTTTAAGATTTTGGATATCTAATTGGTCTACAGACAAATAATCTGGCCCCTTCAGACTTTCTAGGTATGCAGGCATTGTTCAGTCTTTCTAGCAATAATAACGGAATCCAGACCGATATCAAGTTTAGATGTGTAGAAACACGGTATTAAATGAAGCTCTTAAGGATTCCCGCCTAAGGGTGAAAATTTTTTTGTCCGGTAAGCCTACTATAAAAAAGATATATTAAAAATATGATCACAATTTTTAATCCAAACTTGTTTTATCCATTCACCATCTCTCCTGCTTATTAAGTTAAAAAATTAATTGCTGTTTTTTTTCTCCTTTTTCTTTTCTTTTTCTTTTTTTTTTTTTTTTTGAAAAATGTAACAAAATGTTGAAAAGATAATTTTAATTCACCTTTAATGACGAGTGCTTCCTTTGCAGTAAAAGGAACACCTAAAAGCGGCAACTGTTGAGCGATTTGTTGTTCAGAGAGCCTGCCAGATCTTATCAACTGATCAGCGAACTTAGCATCTTTCACAGCTTCTGTGTATCTACCTTCTACAACAGCATTAATAAGTCCATTTATCTGACCTATGCGTTGTATGTAGGCTTTTACAACAGCTTCACTTGAAATCTAAAATAAATAAAATTAATAGGAATGTATCTTTCGCACTACTATTCACAAAACAAAATAAAGCATGGTATGTATAATAGGGGAGGGGGAACACTGTGACAGTTTTTATATAATTCCATAAATTAGTAGAATTTCAGAAACTAATTCCTATAGTTTCAAAACTAACGCAAACATCCCTGGTACTGTCAGATTTGGAGTTCTATAATATGACAGGAAGCAAAAATATGTAACTAATTTTACAGGAAGAAAATGCAGAGATTATTTTGTATACTGTAAAAATCCTTTCAAGATTGTACTATAAATGCGGTTTTTAGTATCGCGATATTTTTGTCATCTAATAAAGTATGATTAAGTTTGATTACGTGTATATATACTATATTCACGTAATCAAAATTAAGAGGATTGTATTCACGTGGAAAAAGGGATTCAACTATAAAGTACAGTAAATTTGCACACAGTGTATCAATGTTTTTAATATAAAAGAGCACTGGATCAACCATCAACTATACATAATTCATATCAAGAAAAATAGCTAAATAAAAAAAAATAACTTTGTTTTGGCTCATGCCTGACATCATGGAGAAATGACTTGTTTCAAAACTCAATAAAGAGCTTTTTTAATCTTAATAAATCCTAATCTCAAGAACCTATTAAAATAAAGAGAATAATTTCTGTTATTAAGAGAGAATTACTTAAGCTCTTTGTTTTTATAAGAAGAAAAAACAACTTTAACAAAAGAACACCAATTTTACTTTTCAGAAGGTACTTTTAAATACATCTGACAGACACAGGAGGTAAAAAAATCTAATTTTCTAAGAGAAGTTATTAGGCAAAATTGTGCACTTAAAATACAAATTTGAATTTTATATAAAATTAAATTCTATAATTGTGTTTTTCTTTTTACAACACATTATGCTAATTAGTGCTTTAATGTCCCACAATGGACTAATCATAAATTCCAGTAGAACCCCGTGTTTTTATAAGGTTTGACGATATTATTCGATTAAAAATGGTTTCGAAATTTCGAGTTTCGAGAGTTTGTGGTAAAAAAACGTCAAATAGCAAACAAAGAAATTATATTTTACTCAGAAATGCAAGTGTAAAACTGGTATTCTTTATTTTGAACTTCCCATTTTCACAATGGAAACATTATAAGACAAAAATTATATTTAAGTGAAAACATTACGTAAGATTTCATATTAGTGTATTTATCAAAAGATGTTTCTAACCTAAGTGAATTAGTAAAACAACCACAGCATTGAAAGAAAAAAAACATTAATAGGCTTACTTAGAATAAATATAAAAGAAAAAACACATTAATACGTTGTAAGTATAAATAGCACTAATTAGTAAATTAAATAACTAAAAATTTTTCCAAAAAATTTATAACGTAGAATGTGTTTTGTCTAAAATTCTAAAAGTAAAAGCACTAACAAAACAAACTAATTAGTTGCTAAATTATATTTCTTTTACACGTGTCAATGTCAAACATGAGATTTCCTAACAGTTATGCAAGTTCAGAAACAAATCTCTTATGTGCGATTTTGAGACGAAATTCTACCTAAGGCCCACACCCAACAACACATCCTTACAGATTAGAACAGCACAGGTGTGTACTTCATTACATCGACCATGAACCTCGCAGGAGGAAGTTATTGAGCAATATTTTTTCAAGGTTTCTGTCGATGCATCTGGAAATAACACATAGAGTGCTAACGTGATGGTGCTTCAGGCTATCGTCGAGTTTTTCGACCTTTGCGGAAGTGGGAAGTACGTAATACTATTTTTTTTGAAGAGAGCATTCTATAGACTAGGCCTGCAACACAAATGTCATCATCCAAATTCTGTAACATTCTACTAAAGTCTTCTTTCTTATCACATTCATATACGAGAACAGAGATTAGAATTAGAAATTAGTCAAGACGAACAGTACAGTATGAGTAATGTAGAGTAGAAGTCATGGATCTTATTTAACAAATCTTCAGGAAAAAGACAAAATTTTTAAGATAAGAGAAAAGAGTAAATGAAAAAAAAAAAAAAGTAGTAATCAGTGAGTATACGAGAAATTTTTTTTACTTAAATGCCATGTGTCAACTGTCAAATCAGTTAATTAAAGCATTTGAAAATATTTACGGTTATTTTAAATATTCAACGCCAAATTTTCAAACTTTTTTTTACCTATTGTTTTATTACGTCAAGTTAGGGACAAATAAGTCCTTTTTTTTCGTACTATATTGCATTATGACTACACAGTTTTCTGTAGTGAGTGCTAATTATCGCTAAAAAAATATGAGAACTGATAGTGGAAGTAAACAAAAGGGTTGCTGTTTGATCGCCAACGTTTGCCACTTCAACGGTTTCTTCGCTGAATGGGCGATTTCGTTTGAATCGACAGAGCCTTCGCTTTTATATAGAAAGACGAAAACGATATTCGGTTTTTTGACACCTTAGAATTAGATAACAAAGCGCAAAATTGAAATATTTACATGAAAATACGTTTCTAATTGTTTCAGTATATACATAATTTAATTTTGAGAATAGTTTTAATGTATTTTTTTTAAGTTTAAATTAAATTAGTTTTAATATATATTGCGTAAATATCTATGCAAACCATAACTTTTATAATTCCATCGTAAAAGTCGTATAGAATTGAAAGTATATGTTAAAAAAATACTCTTTATTTTCATAATTACAACTTTTTTAAATTTATTAAAAGTTAAATAATATTTAAAAAAGTTTTATGTTTCACCGATTGATTTAAAAATATATTTGAAGGAACTGCATTTATTTGTATTTTTAAACTGTTATCTTTATTTTTCTAAGGGAAGTATGTTTGAAGTCTAATTTTTTTAACAGGGAATAAAATGTTCTTGTAAAGTTTGCTAAATTAGAATCATCGTTCACAGCTTTGAGAACTTTGTTTATTGTCGGAATTTCGTTATGGCGGAAAAAATCATGAACTTTCCTTCTTATAGCATTTTTGTCGAAATCGTTAATGTCATCCAAAAAAGTTTTACGAGATTTTGTCCTCTTCGATGAATGTAATGTACTATCCCTTTTATATTCTTTAATAATTCTGAAAACAGAAGTTGTGCTAAGTCCCGATGCAAAAACCGCATGGTCAGCCACATCAACATCTGGTTTTGAATGCATTTCTGTTTTATAATTGTTCAATATTATTTCCTTCTCAGCTTTACTTATGTAAGATTTCTTCTGCCGTTTTTTAGGAGGATTTAAATCCATCACTTTATTTTCCTATTGCTCATGAAACACCTGCAAAAAGACACCACGGTGAAACAAACAACCCTCTAAGAAATAAGAGTTTTTGCTTGACTGCTAGGCGCTATTTGTCATTAATCCGGTGCCAAGCAGACAACGGTATTGCGCCAAATAGCACGCCGCTTTGTTTACTTTCACTATCAGTTCTCGTTGAACAGACTATAGATGTTGATGGTAAATATTTTTCAGATAAATATTTGTATTGTTATTATATCTACATTACATAAAACGCTTATGCGCACATAGTTAAAAAATCGAGCAGAAAGCAAATAAAATAAAGCAAATTTCTTTTCATCCGATGGCATAAGCATAAAGCAAAACAGAAACGAAGTCTTATGAATCTCATTGGTTCAATTTTTACATGCATCTCTAGCAACGAAAAGGATCAATTGGATCCTAAGCGTATGCGGATGTAATACAAATCTTCTCTATCAAGCATTTTTAAGCAAGAACTATGCTGAACAATACTACCTTAGTTTTCAACTACTGTATTGCTATAATCCTTTCTTTTCTTTTTTTTTTTTTTTTTTTTTGCTTGTACATTTTACAACTTTTTGCTAAACTCAAAGATTTGAAGCTGTTGCGAGTCTGAATATATAGATAAATAGAGAAAACTCACAATAGAGAAGCGCTCCTAGCGTCGTGCATTTTCAGCCATGAGTTGCTTTCTAAGCAATTCTTGATCTTTATTATATTACCTACTTCTCTTCTTGCGTTTGTAGCCGCTTTGCTGAATCATGCGGTACAATGGACTAAACCTGAATTACTAATACTAAGACTAAGAACTGAATAGAGAAGCGCTCCTAGTGTCGTGCATTTTCAGCCATGAGTTGCTTTCTAAGCAATTCTTGATCTTTACAATATTACCTACTGCTCTTCTTGCGTTTGTAGCCGCTTTGCTGAATCATGCGGTACAATGGACTTAAACTGAATTACTAAACTGCGCAGTGGGGTTAAATAAGAACGATGTTAAAAGTTCAGACTACTAAAGAATCGGATTTCTCATTTGTGGTAACCCGTGCGAAGGCTTTCTCTCATCTAGGAGGTGCTGGCTAAGCCCCTTGTTCGCTGTCCTAACTAAACTAGTTGCAATATAATTCTCCGTAGTAATTGTTGTTTCATAGCCTAAAACAGTTTTTTCTAAGAAAGTTGAAATTATTCACTTACAATATAAGTACTATAAAGTATTATGTTTGCATACGCGGGTGCCCCCAACTGCCCACGTCTAACATTCATTTCTTTAAAATGTTTTTGAGTCAAATTTGATTGGTAAATGAAAGATCTCGTGTGATTCTATATCCTATATTATTGATTCTATTAAAACCTATAAATAAACATAAATAATTTTCTTTAGTAATCATTTATAATAACATTTCAAATTAAAGTTATATTGTTGTAAGAATTTATATATATATCTGTCGTTGAAAAACCGACCCAATTTTGGGTTTAAGACTACTAATGTTTAACTCCGTAGCTTTATAATCCAATCCAGAAGACATGGAAGCTCATGGATCAGTACCCCCAGAGGTTTTGATCTGTTACGGGAACAAGGAGGACTTTTCAACCCGACAGATTTAACGTGTCTCAGTTACCATTTACTACAGGGGGAGTCTTCGGCCGGCGGGAATCGAACCCACGATCTCTTGGACATGGGCCCAGTGCCCTACCAACCAGAATTTCCCGGCCGTTGTAATAATTTTGGTGAATTCCCAAACGTAATTCATTATTTTCGCCTACCAAACAGCTTGATATATTAAATACAATACGTGCGTGCATCACATTAGGCATGAAGTCATCGTTAAGTTATAAATCCTTTGACTAATTTCTTTAATGGTAACTTATAATTGCAGATTGATGTAATTTTCACCAAAAAACAAATAATTCTAAAACGGTTAAAACGTTTAGAAACCGACTTAAATGAGTTTATCTTGATGTAGCGTAATAAGGTAATATCATAGTATTACGTTATAATAAAGAAATAATTCTAGTTTTAAACTATTAATTTAGTAAACAAGCAAAATTAAAAACATAATAGCAGAGTAAAATAAGGAAAATAAATAGTACAGGTAAATACCATCAAATTTGATGTACAAAAATATTTTATAAGAAACAAAACCATACGGACTTTTATTAATTTTATGCAAATGATAGCTGCAAAAAAAATGTACTGAAATTAATATGGGATAACTGGATCCTACGATGTGATTTTTCCAACCAATAAAAAGGTACCGATAACAATGGAAACTGAGGCACCATCATTAGATTTTTATATATACTATAGTTAAATTAAAGAGACAATTTAAATAAAAAAATATGGTAACCAATATTTCCCTGTCTTTATGAGGTTAAAATAATTAATAAACAATAACTAGGCCTATTACTGATTAAAATTTTAGCAGTGAAAAGGGAATGATGATATTAAAAACGCAACTTTCTCGTCACGGCTGAGTTCTGTCAAGCAGGCACGCAAGCTCATAACTTGATAAAATTCCCCCGGAAAACTTAAGGCTGAAACAGGTATGAAGTTTAACAAAGAAGATGCAATTTAGGAGGTCATGAACAACGAGTATGTAAACAATGAAAGTATGACAACATTGTCTGAATCTCAACATTATTAAAGAGTGAAAAGGCCCTTAAGGTTTTAGAGAAACAAGTTTTATGTTGATGAGCACTTACGTTCATTTACTTTCATTTTTATAAATCGTTCAAGTTCATGATACAGGAAGTAGTATTTATCCTAAATTTTGGGCATAAGAAGCCATTATTTATTCTTTCATTTCAACTTATGAATCTTTGAATAAACAAGATACTGAAACCTTCACAATGAATCATTTATTTAATGATTCATTATAAAGAACGTTTCATACATTTTTTTAATACTTCAAAGTGATTTTTCGTT
This sequence comes from Parasteatoda tepidariorum, assembly GCF_982258835.1. Taxonomy (NCBI): domain Eukaryota; kingdom Metazoa; phylum Arthropoda; class Arachnida; order Araneae; family Theridiidae; genus Parasteatoda; species Parasteatoda tepidariorum. Next base: position 70,447,537 of record NC_141759.1, read on the forward strand.
TTTTTGTGATTTATACGTGCTTTAATCTACTGAAACTAATAGTGAAATTATTTGTAAGCAATATTTTAAAATACTAAAAAAAAATTTCAAAAAATAAAGAACTTGTTTCTGCCAACGAGTTAATAAGTTGTATTTTTATACATAGATTTTTTTTCTTCTAAATTTTAAATCGTAAAACTTTATTTTTAACAAAATTACCGAAAAAATACCCAAACTATTTATTTTTTTTTCCGTATTATCAATAACACTGGGAAAATAAAGCACAGCTTAATGACTCTTTGAAAATAAGCAGCTTTTAAATAAAAGAAATATATATATATATATTTTTTATTGCATAATAATTTTACAAAGATGATTTTGTTCTAAAATAATAAGATTAATTTTACGGACATAAAACGAATTTTCTGAGGTGAACAACGTTCTCTTTTTTAAAAAAAATTTAGAACTTATGTTTTTAAGACGAGAACCATCTTTAGTATTTTACCATGATGCAATTGGCGCAACCAACTGATATCAATACCAGTATTTATGTTCAAACTTCTCTACTATTTCTATCAAAATTCCACCCATGCTATGTGAATTTTATTTAATTTCATGTATTGTACAAGGGATTCAATTGAAACTAATTTGCATGAACTCAAGATTTAAACTTAAATAAGCCAAAGAATTTTTTAAAAAAAAACATAATGCAGAAACTCAATTCTTAATCCCATTTAATAAACAAATATTTAAAAAAAAGAAAAAGATAGAAGTAGAACGCGGTTCATTTGGAACACTCAGGCAGACTGTCAGTTCTAAATACTTGCATTGAAATCTCCGCCTGAGACCATCCAACGTAGTACTTTCTCTTTCAAAATCAGCAAGGCCGCCTTCGAAATGACTCTGGCACGCACAAGTGGGTAATTCAGGTTATGCAACCATGTCTTCAGGGGAGTATTCAACCGCTTTCTTATGACCTAATGGTTACGATGACGAAATCCCCAAAACCACGTTTTCAATCACGTTCTAAATGAACCGAGTGTGTTCTGAGCTATTACTTTCTTTGTTTGCTACCAAATCGAACTGAAACAATTCATTATTCGAAGGTAACCAGGTAGAATTATGCATTTCACTCTAAATTGAGGTGTTCTGGGACAATAATGAACATCACATGCATAATCATCAATGAAAAGTGCTGCAGGAAAAGGTTAATGGCTAAAAAGTTATTGTCAGCCTTTAAATGGACACCTTTTTGAAGAGTTTGCCTACCTGCAACACTAAGGTTTTAACGAAGTAATTTTAAAAGATTTGTCATCGACATTAAAGCTATTGATAATTTTTGAATATGGATCTTTTTTAAGAGTCTATTTACCCAATTCTAATATATTAAAAATTAAACAAAATATTATTTATTCGTAGAACGCGCTTGCTTGCCACGATATCTCTAAATAATTTTTTCATTAAACCATTTCTATAATTATTCAATAGTTTTATTACATCTCTTGAAACGTCTGTACAAATATTTTCGATGATCCTTTTTACTTTGTCGAATAAGCGTCATCCGAATACAGGTAATGCGGCAGTGTTAAACAAAAAGTGTTTTTTAAATAATAATAAAAAAAACTATAATGAATTTTTAAATATACTTTGAGTGTGAAATGAATTTCTTATATGGTACACAAAGATGCCAACTTGCTCCGGACAGCAAATAAATATTTTAAAGTGGTAGTTTATCAATTGTGATTCTTAGTTTAATAAATTCAATTTAATAGATTTTTATCCACCACTATTTCTAAATAATTCGTAGGCGTATATAATTCACCACTTTATAGTAGTTATGTTATACTATACCTTTTAAAAAGTCAAATCTATATTTACTTCAAAAATAGTCAAATCTTTGCAAAATTTAGTTTGCAGTTATTTACCGTTTTTTTAATTATTTTGGCGTGTCCGGAGCAGTTGGCATCTCTGTACAAATGCATGCAGTATTTTGTTATAAGCTATATTTTGTTAGCTAATGTTTTGTCTTGTCAGAAAAATTGTGCTAAATATCTGCACCTTCCGATAAAAAATAAAACAAGGCTAAATAAACGGAATAAAAAAGTTTTAATTTAAATATTTTAAGTAATTTAAGGCAAGCACGAGTACAACAATTTATACATTAAAACTAAACAATAGAGAATATTAATGATACAATTGATGGGCATTTATTAAACGCAGACATTTTTGTTATCATGATGGAATTGTTCGTATGGCGTTTATACATGTTCTCGACATTGAAATCCTCAATTCTTACTGTATTGAATAGAATAGAACATTTTGTTGCACATTACAACAATGAACAATGCATCTAACGAATGCAAAACAGGAAATCTACATAAGAAAAAAAAACGGTAACATCTAATGAAGTAAAATGGGGCAGTTTTTAAAGCGTATAATGAAATCTGTATATCGAGAACTTAGAAGCTTAACTCATGCTCTACTGATCCTAACATATAACCAAATTCAAAATTAAAATTTGTTTCCGCCAATAAAAAGAAAAATTAGTTTTAATTACTGGAAACAAAATTTATTAATATTATTATTAATGGCAACAAAATTCATAAATCTAGACACTAAAATTCGTCTCAAAATCAGACAGATAATTAATTTGGATTAGGAGACAAAGTGTTATATTTCACATGAATTTATCAATAAGTGAGAATAAATTTATTTAGAGGGTTAAAAAAAAAGTATTTTTAATTTAGTTTTTGTTCATTAAGCTTTCGGTTGAGATACAAAACTGCCTCAATTTTTTTAAAACCAGTTAATTTCAATTGATACATCCAAATTTAATTGTAAAACCTTTTTTTAGTCTGAGAGAAAAATTCTAATCTCATAAAATTGGCATGGAAAATTGTAAACAAGAAATCATACTTGTTTACAGTTACTTAAAGCGCAAGCGGGGACCTAGGCCATCCAAATTTTTGGGGCCCTTAGATAAAAAAAATTTTCTCGTACAATTTTTATTTATTCAAATATAAAAGTATTTATATATCTTTTCATTTAAGAAAGCAAATTTAAAATAAAAATAAATAATAATAAATTAAATTTTACCTTATTTTGTTAAATTAAAACTAAAAAAATTATCGTATTTTATTAATATATATTTGAAATTGATTTTTTTTTTAAATTTTGAAATTTAATATAATATAAAATTTAATATAAAATTTAATATATTAATTTTTTTTTAAATATTAAAATTTCTTAATTTTTTAAAATTTATTTTCAAAAGAATTTTTTTAAGGGGGCCCCTAATCATTAGGGGCTCCAGGTCATGGCCTAGTCTGGTCTAATGGGTAATCCGGCCCTGATTTAAAGATTTAAAAAAAAAAAACTCTTACGAGTATCTTAAAACCTTTCAGTTCCTTCCCCATAAAAGAGATTTTTTTTCATACTAAAATTTTGGCAATGCAATGTATTTCGAATTTTCTTATTTTTTTTTAAGACTGTTTTTATAAATTTACAACTGAGTCAATAGAACTTAAAATGAAGTCAAAAGTTTTATTAAGCATAGTATTAAACGATTGATTTACTCTCATCAATTAGTTATTAATGCAAATACTTTTTTTTAATTTACCTATTATTATTTTTCTACCTTTTTAACAATTTAAGTGATCGCTACAAATCATTGTATGGTTAATTTTTTTAACAGCAAACGGATATAAATTTGTTGAAAAAATTGCAGAAGTTGTGAAGGATCTTCACAATTATCTTTTAACTCATTCTTTTCCTTTGATATCTATAAATAAACTGGTATATAATATTAGAGTCAGCAACTCAGCGTGATTCCAACAAGCCTCTGGCCCTTGATCGAAAAAGGTTGCCGACCTAATAAAACAAAAGAATTTTCGCATTTTGTATGGGTGTATTACGTATAATCGCAAGTGCAAGTTGGGGTCGCAGGGCCAGGTTTGTACTTTCTAGCAAAAGCTTCTAATCTCACAATGACGTCAATGTTACAAACTTACTATAACTTTCATCACCGATCAACGTCATCTGAGACGGATCTCTTTGACCTGCGGCCAAGCGCGAAAGCCACGGCTATTCTATGAAGGCGAATTTCTAAATCTTTGAATTGTCCAGGTACTAAAAAAAAGACCGGATGACTACAAGTGAATATTTTGCGTCTGAGATTTAAACTTTGATGTAAGAAGAAGTTCAACATGTAACCTTTAACTTTTGCAATCAATAATAACTAATTATCAATAAAAGCTCGTTAAAAAAAATTATCACTTCATAATTATAATAAAGGTTGAGTTAGTTATTCAATCTTACTAAAACAGGACGAGATTGAATCAAAAGGTCGGATTAAAAGGATGGGAATGCTCAGGGTCTGATTATCGCCTAGGACCAATAGGCACGGGTCTAGGGCCCACACTTTCAGGGGGGCCTCAAAAATTAGTAGAAAGTCCACAATATTACTTTTTTTAAATACTGAACGAAAGAGTTTTTCTCAAAAAAGGCCTTTCTTTATTTCAAATTTTCTTTATATTGTGAAAAACCAAACTCGTGTAAACATTGCACTTATCAAATTCGAAGGTACAGCTGGATTTAAATTGGTGCAATTTTTACTCCAACGGCTTAAGCAAATGCAACGAGAATGCATATTCGCAAAATCACTTATAAATGATTAGTGTCAACAAGAACTAAAAGCTTATTCTTAACAAATATGTAAAGCTGTAGATGGAAGGTTACAATCTTTAAAACAATTCAGCTAATCAGTGACTTACAGCAAAAATCACTAATTTCACTTGTTTGTGGTCACCAAACTATTTTTATTTTCACACAACATTTTATATTTTGCTTTATATTTGGATGCGAAAACTTTATCTTAGAAAAATAATCTTCAATTGTCTGATTTCAAATTTTTAAAAAATGTTTCTCTTAAATCATGCAGTTCAATAGTTTCTTTTTATTGTTAGGACTACTCTTCAGATATTTAATTTCAAAATATTTTATTAGGGGTCCGGAAAATTTTGTGGGCCTTGGGCCTTAATTTGTCTTAATCGGTCCCTGGGAATGCTGCTGCACGCGTAAGTTGCCATATCACTGTATTTACTTTTCAAATATAATAATTAAATTAACATTCCCCATTGAATATTACGGAAAAAAGAATATGGCAATAAAACCTCATTTACAATAAATTTACCTTTAATTGCTATTGCAATTGGCGGAACTCACTATTAAAAAAGGCTCTTTTCCTTTTTTTTCTTCTAAAATTGGTAGTTATGTATGAAAATTTTGTATTTTTTTTATTTCTTTCATTTGTTTAATTAGAGTTTTTAAAGTATTTCAAGCGCAAAGCTTTCAGATCTTAGTCATTCCTCTATTATATCAAATTCAAATTATTTTGATCATAAATGATAAATTTTTTTTATTTCAAGCTTTGAATCAGTTAAATTCAATTGCGATATTTTATAAATAGCAGTTAAGGAATCCTTAACTTCTATTTAAAAAATATCGCACATTAATACGGACATGCAGATAAGATTTAATACTTTTTTTCTTTTCAAATTAGAAGGCTCGATTATGATCGAAATTAAAACTATTGCAGTCTACATGAATATTGGTTTTAATAAATTTACTATTGCATTCTCACCTTCAAGGCAAAAATAATCCACAAAAATCAGGCCTGATGTTTTATAAAAGGATAACTAAAGGCTAATTTTAAACTTAAAAAATTTTAATCACTTAATTTCAGAGCATGTCTAACTATTTTTTAGAGCATTCTAAGGATTTATCTTGAGTAATTACGTATTTCAAAGCATATGGTTAAGAATATATGTAAGGCATTTTTTGAAAGTTTACATAAATTTCAAATTATGACCAAAATAATCAACACTTATAGTTCTGTATTCTAATATAGTTAAACTTTGTGTACACTCTTATAGAGCTCTAGTGTTCATCAAATATAGCAGAGGGTGTTTTTTAATTGCACTTTTTTTTCTTATCTTGGTCAAAAAATTGCATGTCAAAATTAAATTAAACCACACACACTAGCAGCAAAATAACTTGAGCCCTCATTGGACCAATATTCGCGAATCATGGCCGAATAAGGATTCAAAGGGCCGTTATCTGCCGATTTTGGCCCTAATATAGAATTGTCAGATTCCCCGATATTTTATATTCATTAATCAGCCAATATGAGGTCTTATATTGGTCCCATAAAAGCCAATATTGGCCCTGTAAGGGAAGGACCAATATTAAAAAATATACCCATCCAAATATTGATCCCTCGATGCGTGTTTATATTAGCAGAGATGCCAACTGCTCCGGACACGCCAAAATAATTTTAAAAAAACGGTAAATAACTACAAAGTAAATTTTGCAAATATCTGACTATTTTTCCTTGCTTTTAAAAAGGCAAAGCTTGACATAAGTACTTAAAAGTGGTGAATTATATAAGCCTACGAATTATTTAGAAATAGAAAATCTACTAAATTGAATTTATTAAACCAAGAATCACAATTGATAAACTACCACTTTAAAATATATATTTGCTGTCCGGAGCAAGTTAGCATCTGACTATAATTCGAACATTTTTTTTCTTCAAATCACTATAATTTAAAAGAAATTAGTAAATGAGACTGACCCTATGTAAGTAAGCTCTGTTATTAAGTATCACGAAAACAACTCTTATAATTGAATCACCCTTGTTTATATGTATTACGAAATAAAATATTCCAATTAAATATCTCATTAAGCTTTTCACTGTAAGTGTAGCTACTCAAGTTTTAATAACTGTGCTAGGAATGCTGAGGAACAACTTCGTTATGCACTGATAGAACATGGAAATTAAATACTACTTCGTCGCAGTGCGTAATCTACAAGGTTTACAACAAGGTCACCGCAGTAAACTCAGACTTTTTTTTTTCATATCTGTTAAATCAAACTGCTCACAGTGATAAAAAATAACAAAAGAAAAAAATTGACAGAATAAAAAGTATCACCGATTGAAAATAATAATAATAAAAATTCAATGGCAAACCTTAGTGTACAATATCCAAATTTAAGACTAAATTTTTTCCAATGAGTGAAGAAAAATTTGTAAAAACAAAATAATTTAGCATAACAAAAGATTATGAAATTCAATAAACTGAAAAAGAAAAAAACTGAATTAACTATTTTTGGTAGTATATAATGGGTATTAAGTAGTTTAATACGAAATTAATCTATTTATAATGTGTATCTTGAACTTGTATATCACTTCAAATATTCTAAAGTTTAAGGTTTCGATGGTGAAAACGCGAACACTGATGTCCACAAATCAAAAACTAATTATTTTTTTATTGTTTTTTTTAATGATATGCGATTTGATTTTATATGGTAAGGAGTCGTACCTTACTTATTTCAGTGTACTTTATATTAACTGAGCAAAGACGTGATGAAAATAATATTTACTAATATTTACTAATTTATATCAGATGTAATATTAACGCAAAAGATATGAAGTTTATCACTTTTTATTTAAACAAAGGGATCCCTACCGGTTATACCTATAGTGCAGGCCCGTAGCCAGGGGGGGGACCGTCGGGACAAATGCCCCCCCCCCCGAAATTCTGGGATTCAAACTTTTTATTCTTTCTTTGAGTCTCTCAGTAAAAAGAAAAACAAAAACGGTCGAATCAAACCTTTTATTAACTAATTTTATTAAGCATATTTCGGGATATTCCGGTTTGTCCTAAAAAAGTAATCGAAAAATTTTCTTCTAATCCCCGTCGCATGTCTTCGTAAACTTTGTTTACAAATTGATTATAATTATTATGTAATATTAATTGAAAAATAATATTATTATGTAATATTTTTTAATTACTAGTTTAACTTTTGCAAACAACAGAATAAACAATATTTGTTACAATGTTTTCCCCCTACTTTGCATGTCTGAAACCGCCCTTGCTTCTTACCATATCCCCCCCCCCGAAAAAAATCCTGGCTACGGCCTTGCTATAGTGGGCAGGGGTCTGCTCAGACATTGTAAAAGGTCCGATTTTCATGAAATTGTGAAAAAATCACTCACATTCTTTCAACCAGGGTCCTGCTTTTATGAATTTGTGCAAATAGGGCCCGGTTATTGCAAAAAACTTTTTCAAGGAGGTTTTAAATTGCAAATAGATACAAGATTATGCTCAGCACTGTAAAATTAAAATGAAAAAAATTAAATTTTCAAAAATAAACAGCTATTGCTGCTTCTAAATTAGAGATGCAACATACAAATATTTGGTATTTAGCCTACACTGCTCAGCACAGAATATTCATTTCGGCGAATAATGGAAGAATCGTCTGCCGAAGACAAAACTTAATTCGTTTACATCCACCTTTTTTTTTCTGCCTGGGAAGGGTTTATTTAATTAACAAAACAATAATGAAGATAAACAAATTTGTGAAGGGTCCGATTAAAAGAAAAATCATTTTGTGAAGGGTCCGTTTTTATGAAAAGATATTTTGTGAAGGGTCCGTTAACGGACCCCAATTTCTTCTAAACAGATCCCTGGTGGGTAAGTGGAAATGTTACAGGTCATACAAGTCATTTAAATACAAAACAAGGTTAAAAAAAAAATGTATGAAATTCTACTTAGTCCACTCAAGCTCCGTGATATAAAATTGTCTTTATGTCAACTTATTTTTGAGAAATCACATTTTTTATTACTTTTTTGATTTTTATAATTTATTATATTCTATTATAAAAAACAGCACCAAAAACGCACATCACTAAAAGGAAGAAGAAAAAAAAACAGTTTAAATTGAATATTTATATTGATCTTTGTATTTAATATTTTTTTAATTCCGCCATTTAACTTTTTAGATAACTTTAGGCATTTTTCTATAACTTACGGGCAGTATAAAACACTAATTTAACTAAAATTCATTTACGTTCATTTAACATATCACAATTCGAAAAAATTTTAGTTTAGTATTTCAAAATTTTCTGACTTTAAAGACGGTACGTGAAAAATAGGTTCGGAATCATTGATTTAAACAAAATCAATTCCTTTTATAGCTAACTTTTACGATATAAAATATGATAAATTACACAGTAGACAACAATGGCAAGCAATCTTATTTATTCAGAAGTAGGAACATATGCGGACGCCCAGTAAATTTTGCGCCAAAAATTATCAGGCTATTCCACTTTCTGTAATAATCTTTCCCTGAGAAAAAGTTTAAACAATTACTTCAGGCTCAGTTTCTGTCTTCCTTAGAAACGCATGACTGCAGAATAATAATGTTAGATCAGGTGGAAAGGAAAATAACGGATCTGAGACGATATTTGTAATAAATAGCTACTTTTGTCTTTCAAAAGCATACGTAACTTTAGATTTTCATATCTCAAATTTTAAGTTATTTTTCATTAACTGATAATTGCAAAAAACTATAAAAAAAAAAAAAAGATTTTTATAATACACTTGTATTTTTCTGTCATGAATACTACATTTAGAAATTTAGTACTTGCGTTAAAACTAAAACATTAGGTGATTTATCATTTCAAAAATATTAAAGCATTTATTTACTTTGTTTCTTTATCATATAATTTTTAAATAAGTCTGGACACGGTACCTTCTTACTAGAGCTTAATTTGGAGCTCTGTAGTAATTTAGTACTCGTAATACTTTATTTACATAGCAGCAAAGCAGCACAGTGGGCTATTTGGCGACGATCTGGAAAACATCCCTTATGATCTGAAGACATGCTATCACAATTTCGAACCTCTGTAGAGAGGATGACTCCCCCGCTTTGGTAGCCCGATGACCTGCATAGATACCGCACACCCTGGTTCCTTTAGCAGTCTGATCAAAGTGATCACTCTCAGTTCACTAACCGCAGCCAGTGATGCTTGACTTCGGTGACTACTGTGAGAAAATTTGGAGCTCGGAAAGAAACGAGTTTGAGTGTGCTTATTTTAGAGCTAGAAAGTTTCTATAATGCTGAGAATTTAGTACGATGTGCTTTTATAGTACTAATAATAAATATATTACTTATACATTCCTATATGTGATACTCATTTGGGCAAAATCAAATGCCTTCTGTTTAAACAATTTCGTTCTTTTTTATTTAAACAAAAGAAAAAGAGAAAGGGGGAAAAAAGAGAACAAGATATTGTTACAGAGGGGGCAGTCACGACCAATTTAATGATTTTTCTGGAGATTTAACTGAAATGATGTAAAAAGAACTACTCTTGATTTATAAAATACATAATCTATTTAAACATATTTCTCTTATGTGGCACCGTAAACTCTGCTATTTCTATATCTATTGTCAATACTTTAGTTATTATTTATTTTGTTAGGCTATCTTAATAACTTAAGTGGAGTTAAATAGTTAATTATACATTAAGTATGTATTTAGAACAGTTTTAATATTTTTTTTAAAAATAAAAAACTTAGTTAAGTAATAATTTAGATTTATTTTTTATCTTTTCTAAAATGGTTGTAGAAATTTTATACCTTAACGGTGCTGTGGTCCCGCATACTGCCATTCCAATTATTGGTGACTGAGCTTGTCTTTTTTTAGTAATAGCATATAACGATACTCAAGTTATGGCTCAATAGGTGCGTGAGGATGTAGTTCAGCACGTTGATGAGTTTTCAATCTTATCTCACTACAGAGATGGAAATTTTCATATTTCTGCTACCACTATTCTAAAATATCCCGAACTCATACTTGTGGTGGTTTGTGCAATTTAATGGCTACCGGACAGATTTTAAATTATTAAAATCTAATACAAAAGGAAGTTTGAGAATATAGCAAACTACCTTGAAAATAGATGAAGATGAAATCAAATTGCTTCCACGCTGGCAAGGTCAAGTACAACAGCTAAGCGGTGAAAAAAATTGGCTAATGTATTGTTTAAGACTAATTAAGATGTTACGATTGGAGGAGTTGAAAAACAAATATTTAAATACAGTTTTGCTGAGCAAATTGGCTTGGTTACCATTGAAGTCTACATGTTGAAACAAAATAATTTTAAAAGTGATCAACCTGGTCGCCGAAGGCAGATAGTTGTATAAATTTATACTAAAATATGCAGCAATTATGATTCCTAGAATAGTCTGATAAAGATTTAATAATTTAAAACCATTGAGAGCCTAAAATATTTACTCAATACATCAATGTCGAAAAATTCAAAAAATCCTATTTATATTTAAATAAATAAAACCAATTTTAATTTTCTGATTATCAACTTCTTTGAGAATTTTTAAAAGAAAATTTTAAAATTTATTTCACCCTTAACTTCACAGCTGCATATTTTTAAAAAATTTTATGGTTCAGACACTTCGAAGAAATTATCGCCTTTCATTATTATTTACGAAGGTAGACAGAAGGTGGCTGGATGTTTTGGCTTTTAGCTTCAATCTACTGTCGTCACCATAAAAAATGAAGAATAAAACTAAATTAAAGCTTTCAATCTTCCCAGGCACCAGTTTTTTCGACCGCGGAATCAATCTAACCTATACAAATGGCAGAAAAACTTCCTAACTAACAAGACATTAAATACTAAACTTAAAAACACAATGCATTTTTTATCCATTAATGATAATTTAATAAAATTGTAATGTTAACTTCATTAAGATTATGGGCTGCCTACTAAAAAAAAAACTGTCTTACATAAGAAATATATCTATTCATATATTTAAAATGTATTTATTTTGTCTTACATGATACATTTCATTTATGTACACTTTCTTTATTCTTTTTATTTCCTTTTTTCAATTTTTATGTACATAACAAAATTCGTTTCTCTCATTGTTCTAGTTATTTTTACTTCATTTATTGTTTTATTCATTGTTTTTTCTTTTAAACAAATGTGATGCACTTCATTGTCTTCTGCAAGACTTTTAATGTTGTTTACTAAATTTTATTGTAAATTTTTTTTTATATGTATTATGTAATATGCACCGGGTTGTGGCGAGCTGGACTGGTAGCCAGACGTGGACTATACAGGTAAGGGTTTTGCAAACCTAGGTCTGGAGGAAAGGGAAAAAAAAGGCACCAGTTTAGAGTTCACAATTGTTTCACATGAATCAAACAGTAAGCAAAAGTATCTCGAATCCAATTTTTATTTGCACAGAATTGATTCAAAGTTGCTTAATAAACCTTTAAAAAGCTATTCAAACAAAACCATTTTCCTCATGTTGTCGAAGACAATGGAAGCTACTCATGGGAGTAGGAAATGCGGAAGCTTCAAACAAAAGTTAATTTAGATTATAGGTGAAACGAAAAACATACCGTATTAAGGAAAACGAGAAACCTATATGACAATGTTTTCACGGCCGTAATGAAGGATAAAATATTTAAAAAGGAGTAGTAGGTTGTTTTTTTTTAACAGATAAATCGAAGCATTCTTTAGAGAAATAAGAACAAAAGTATTTGCGACACCCTCCCCAATTTAATATCAATTCTTGATGTAGCAATAAAAACGCGAATTGATTCGATGACGGCTTTAAGCAAATTTACTCACCAATTTATAGATTCTGAAAACCACGTTTTTAAATCATACCTCTTTTATTATGCTTTTTTTAATACACAGTCTTTTTTTTTACATACATTGTGCTTTATGTGCATTGTTTTTTGGTTCTTACGTATTATTCAGTCGACCATTTTTGCCATCATTGCGCCCAAATCATTTTGCTGCTTTCCAAACTTATTTTTACATGGTAATTGATCATAAAAAAATAGACAAAATATATATGTAACTTATTGCATGATCAAACTGAGAAACTATTTAAATTTAAACCACATCCGAATTTATTTTTAGATTTTAGATGGGCGGTACTGGGAACGGTACTAGGATAATACCCAGTACCGTTTTCTATACGCATTGTTTTTTATTTACTATTTTTGGTATTATAACTGTTTTTAAAAGTTTCTCGCTAATACACAATTAAATTGTACGATAAAATTGTTACATTTAACGAATTTCAATACTACTTATCCTCAGTAATATATCAGAGTGCAAAAAAATAAAATTTTCAATTAAAATTAGATTATCTTTAATATATTTTTTCTAAGTTAAAATGATTAATACATAAGTAAAAACATTAAGCGTTGAAATTTTTCTAAAGCTACTAAATTTCAGATTTTTTCATAACTTATGCACGTTAGAGAAAATTTATATTATAATACAATTAATAACTACTTCACTTTTAACCAAAGTGATCAAAATTCATCGTTTCCATACCCTTTTTACACAAATTTAGTCAAAGATTATATATATGATACGCAAATAGATGAGTATATAAGTGAAAACATCAAGCATAGGAGGTTTTTAATGTTACTAAATTTTAGATTTTTCTAGGAGGGTATAACTTATGCACGTTTAAGAGAAAATTTATATTCTAATGCATTTAATAATTATTTCACTTTCAAGCAAAAATGGTCTAAATTCATTGCTTCCATACCTTTTTTGCATCAATTTAGTTAAAGATTAAATAAATGCTACGCAAATAGATAGTAATTAGAAAACCGCATACAAATAGATATTAATTGGTAATTATATTACTAAAACTATCTTGCTAAATTCAAATATTAGCAACCTTTTAGCTCTAAAATATTAACCTTTCACACATATTGACAACAAAGAAAAATCTTTCGTTTCTGCACTGAATGTGAAAAAAATGTCTGAAAGATACCTACCATTTGAAAATTTTAATCGATTAGCTTTCCATTGCTTTTTTTTAAAAAAAAAATAGCAGTTGGATTATTTGTATTTTGTAAACATTAAAATTTTATGTAAATTTTGTTTCAAATTTTTTTGAAGTATTTCAATACTTTAAAAAAGTATTCAAAAGTATTGTAATGAAATTTTGACACCATACAAACAATGAAATTTAAAATTTAATCACACTGTAGGAAATCAAACTGTGCCGATATATATTTTTCTCCGATTAACATCACAAAGTAAAAAAAAAAAAAAAAAAAAGACAGCCACCTGAATAGTTTTCAGTCACGTAAATTGATTGACTTGTATGTGATTTTCGTGATGCGACTATTAAAACGAACTGTGACAATTTCTACGAAGTGGCAAGCAAAACCTTGTTTTTCGATAATACTCAAAGGGTAACAACTTTTTTTGAGGTATTAAAAATAAGAAACATTAAAAAAAAATATTAATAATGATTACGAGTAAGACTAATTTCGTAATTTATTTTTCTCCAAACATATGAATTGGATCTTATTTATCAATTAACATTCTAGCTATTTAGTTTCAAACAATACTTCATTTTCAGATCTCACATGCATGTAAAATCTTTGAACGGTTAAGGTCTTCAAAATTATTTATTTATTTCGGATTTTTGGTGATTGAGAAACTTTCAAACATAACAACCAGGGGGGCTAAAAAAATTAATTTGAAAATGAATGTTAATATCAATATTAAACTTGAAACTTGACCAAAAAAATTAGATTATATATTCCTTTTACTTTATGCAATTCTTTAAAATTTTTTAAGTTTTTCATTGCTATGAATAAATTGGAAAAACCAGTTTTCTAGTGAGAGTTCAGACAGGCGTCATTACTTATTAAATGATTCATATTATTTGTTGATAATTTGTAGTTCGTTGTTTATTTCCAATATGAGCTTAAATGGTGGCGAAATTAATACCTTTCATACTTTCAAGATTTCAAACTAAGTAGTCTTCAAATAAGTAGCCCACAATAGCGAAATCTTTACTTTGTGCCAAAAGAACCATGAATTTATTTCTCTGTTTTATGCAATTTAATTCATAAAAGTTTTCTTGGAAATAATAGTGTAGTATATAATAGTAGTCACTCCTATATTTAAGAAGGAAAAAAACCTATTTGTTACAAAAACAAAAGCAAATAATGGTAATGAAGCTGTTTTCTTTTAGAAACAAATTAAAAAGTTCGGAAAGAAACTCTTTAAGAGCTTTAAGCAAATAATCTCGAATTCGTGATTAATATTTTGTTGTGCAACTCAATATAAAGTTTAATTTTATTTTTTAAACTAGAATTTTTCACGCAATTTTCTTCCCTTTCCTTTAAAAAGAGAAAATATTGTATCTCTTACAGACGCAAAACAGTTCTAAAATAGAGCGCAGAGCGTTAAAAAACAAGATACTTTCCTGGAAGATTATTATAACAAAATCAAAACAAAAATGTCATTTAAAAGAAGATCTTATTTATAAAATTAGTATATCCGTTTAGGAAACCAATAGGTAGTCGAGTAGAGATAAAAGATGACAATTTTATGAGCGATTTTAAAAATTTTCGGGGAACTCTTGTAATGCATATGCAAAACTGAAGCTTTCTGTAAAAGATTTTTTTTCTATTTTAGCCAATATAAATTTTTAGAACAATTCCTCTTCTTTGATGTTGCATGCCATGGTCATTTTGAAAAAATTTTCAAAATATTTAGGGCGTGCCGGTTATTATGTCTGAAGGTGAGACTATTTTTTAAAAAAAGAAAAACAATTTCAGGATTTCCATAACATATTAGTCATAAACTCGAATTATTCAAGCTAATCGTTTCCAGTTCGACTTTTGCATCATCGCCTTTCAAACAAGAGACCCATATCTCCATTCTTGCATGTTCGTTTTCACTAAATATATCACTTTCCGTCTAATTCGGAACTTTCTAAACGTTTTTTAAAGATCGGGTATCAGATTAAGAAATACTTAGATAAATTAATAATGATTTAAATTAAGTAATAAATGTTTTAGTTAATTGTAAATATTGAAGCTCCAAGTTCAGCGTTTGTTCGCGTTAGTCAGAATAGTAGTGCGCTGTATGATGGCACATGAAATCGTTGACTTGTATTCCGATTTTGCCCATTTATATGGCCGTGGGAAGCATACTTCCAGTCAGGGAGCGATTACATCGTCTAGGAAGTTGCAAATAGCTAGTAAAAAAAATAGAAAGAAAAAAAAATAGTTGCAAATATTGTTAGTAACTTCTGATGGTCTGGATTTTCACTCGCTTTTCTTTCTCATAATTTTTAAATTCCGATATTTTTATGCGACGTTTTTATGACACGTGAATTTCAATTTTGAGCTATTATTTTTCGACGTACTCAGTTCGCGACGATCCCGTCGTAAATTCACAATTTTTTTCGATCGTTTTTGGGAGCTGTTTATCGATTTATCGCATGTTTTAACATATGTTTTTTTTTTTTTTTTTTTTTTTTTTTTTAAATACGATATTTCGACACCTGAATTTCGAATTTGAGTAAGCACTTTTTGACACGCTCAATTTGCGATTATGCCGGCGTAAATCAACTTTAGTTAATAGTTTTTCTCGGCAGGTGTTACAGTTAGTTGTCTTAGTTCCGGCCCCGCAATTTCCACATCGTTTTTAGAAACTCGATGTTTTAAATACTATATTATTACTACCAACGTATTCGAAATCGCGCATTTGAGTATTTAAACTTCAATACGAGCATAAATATTTACCATTCTTATATCATGCCCTGCTTCCCACAGAATTCGCTAATTTTTAAAAGTCAAAGGAAGGCATATTTCTTATGATGAGTGCGGCAATCTATTGATACTTCAGGGGAAAAAATCATTTAATGTCTTTGTTTACATAAATGTTGGTATCTAAATAGTGCAGAATATGTATCGACTATCCATCGCTAGGATTCGAACCTAGTTCTCTATATTGGGATCACAGCAGCCACCACGGTTCTAGATGATTGATAAATTTTTTTATTTGACTGAAATATTACGGGGGAACTTTTTGAGATTATCGAGAAAGACATATCCAACATACCCTGCGCTGTCGAGGTCCATGTTATTCGCTAAAAATTGTTATTTCAAGTGGCGACAAAGCCTTTGAAAAACAGCTTTACGATTTCGAACCAGACTATCAACAAATTTTATTAATTTAAAATTTTCTATTATAGAAAGTTATTTTATTGACATTACACGAAAAAACAGTTCCTTGGTGATATCTAAATAAGATAAGATTGAAAATTGGCAGCATTTGCTTTACGAAAGTTTTGAGCGCTTTTCTAAACGCTGATATACACCTAATT
The DNA here is from genome assembly GCF_982258835.1 of Parasteatoda tepidariorum. Lineage (NCBI taxonomy): Eukaryota > Metazoa > Arthropoda > Arachnida > Araneae > Theridiidae > Parasteatoda > Parasteatoda tepidariorum. The sequence goes on from NC_141759.1 coordinate 70,464,549, forward strand.
TAAAACTAAGCAACAATTTCTTATTATCTAAAAATAAAACTTTGGTAAATTTTAAGCATTGTTTAACGGAGCTGTGACCAAATTATTATTTTAATTTGTTCAACCCTTTTTAAGTATACTTTCGTGGGTTGTCTACTTCCCAATAACTTAATTAATTTTTAAATGTCTGTAGGGAGCTATTCTTTCACTTATGATTAGTGCAGCTATCTGCTTAAAAATTTAGAAGGCAGAATAATAATAATAAAAAACCTATAAAGGGGGCTTTATTTATTCTAATGTAGGTAACAGTAAAGGTTTGCGTCGGGTCAAGAAGAGATATCAACAATAGATAGTTATTTTCTCTTGTGCGTTATGCTTTCGTTCAATGATCATTTCTCATAGAGTTTATTTGTAATTATAAACACATAATTTATAAAATTCATTATTTGAAGTTAACAGTTCAAGTTAATGGCCAATTCTTTTCAGCAGGAAAATTTTTAAATCCACGGTCCCACAAAAAAGGTCTTAAAAATCACATTAATTTGAGACATTAAACTGAACGAATTTCTATTTTACAAATCAATTTCAATTTTAAAATTTTTTTTAGCATAATATTAGTGGAAAAATTTGCCCTTCGTAAAGGGTTAATAAAGAATCCCATTTTGCTTGCGACGTAAATTGAATAGTTTTATATACATCTTTGGTCCATACATTAATTTTTTAATGATAATTTATAAAAGTTACCTTTTTCAATCTCTAATTAACTAAATAATTGGCTGGAGCAGTACAGAAACACAAAAGACTAAAGATATAACTAGCAGTTATAAACAGAAGCAAGTTTTGTTATCTGCAAAATTTTATGTTTTGCAAAATTTTATATTTTGCACACATTGAAACGTGTTAGTTTTAATCTTGAGCTCATCTTATATTTACATTACTCGATATTTGAACTGTAATAAATCTTGAAATTTGTCAAAAGAACATTTAAAGATTGGAGAAGTCAAATTAGAAGTAATTGATAACATAAAATTTCTCTTATGTCGGAGTAAAAGAAAATTACGTTTACTTTAATATTTATTGCATAAAAAAGCTTAAGAAATAAATAAATAAAAGGAAATTTTGAAAGGAATTTAGTATGAAAATTAGTTTGATCTCTATGATGAAGCATTGATCATTCGAAGAAAATATGGTCTAGTAATCACACTATGTTTTTAGTCAGAGATAAATACTGTAAACTTTGACCAGCTTTGCGTTTTAGTTATCGCAACACTTAAAAAATTTTAAAAGTTGCATTTTATCACTAATACTTATCTTTAAAAATTTATAAACTGTAACTCCTAATACTCTATGATTTTTAAAATTCTAACAGTTACGAAAATGCACCTATGTAAGAATCGATTGCTCAAAAATTAACGTCATTTAATAAAAATAAAGTGTAACCCAGGCGGGCTCAAGTTTAAAGCAATAGTTGGAAAAATTTTGGCTAAATTTGATAAATTTTGTACATAAAATATCTATGCAGAATTTTCTTGTACTTTATAACAGTTGTGTACATAGCAAAAAATCTTACAAGAACTTTATCAAAAAAATTTAAAAAATTATACTAATATTTTACATTTAAAATTTTTATTAAGAAACTCTAATTACTGATACAGTTTAATTAACATATGTTCGAGTTAATATTGTTTATATTAATTAAAAATGTTTCACAAACATTTTAAAATCGTAATTGAACTATTGAAAGTGTGAGGTATTCGAATCAATAAATATGTTTAAAAAAAAAAGACAATGTTTTAACACTACCAACTATAAATTAATATTTTTATATTTATTGCAAAGATATTTTTTAAAAAATCGGAAATTCTAACTTACCTCTCCTTTTCGAATTTTTTCGGCTAAAACACTAGCAGGAATTAGCAATAAATCATTTTCAATTGGAGGTATTTGTTTTTTACATCCAATATTCAAAATAGAAAGAAAACCATGTGTTGTGTTTTCAACAGTACTTCTTACACCACGCAAAACAGTGGTTACAATTTTTAATGGAAAAATAGCTGGAATAGAACTTCGTATCGCGTTTTCATCCATTCCACTGTTTTGTAAACAGAGCCTTGAGACAAAACGACAGTATCAACAGACAACGTTTGATTGAACAAAAGCAGTTCCGCGGCGTTACTTTCGCTTTTCGGAAGGGTTGCTTTTGTTCCTCTCTTTGGATGTCGAGGCGGCGGAGAAGCACAAAAGAAGAAGAAAAACGTCGCCAAATGCGAAATTCTGCGGAAGCAATGTTGCCAGATTTTGTTTCTTTTCTTTTTTTGCAGAAACTTTGCATTTTCATTATTTTTTTTTTAAATAAAATTAGATTTCAAATTTTACACAGTGGGATATCCGTAAGTGAAGTTATAGTAGACAAATTGTTGCAAATGTCGATTCAGAAGTCAATAAGGTTCGATACACACGTGTGGTGTTGCATAAGCACGTTTAATTATAAAAATCAGAAAACGATAATAAAAATGAGCTATTTATCATATCGTTTTACTTTTTCTTAAATTCTACTTTTCTAAGTGTTCTTTTTTTTTTTTTTTTTTTTTTTTTGTCTAACTAAAACAAAACGTTGGAAGAAATTTTTTTTTGAGGTAACAGCTACAAATTATTCAACTGTAGTAATAATTTATGAGTTTTGCTATTAGTTAATTTCCATATTCCCTTTTTTAAAAAAAGAAACATCACAAAACTATGGCGTATAGGTTACAGTTTTTTTTTTCTCTCTCTCTCTTTTCTTTTTTTATATATAAATATATTTGTTAAAAATGTGTTTGATTTCAATTTTATGTTTCAATTAAAAAGGATTTTATATTCCTTTTTCGCTCTATTAATGTTATTTGGAAATTATTTTTCATTAATTTTTTTCATTGTTTTTATTTTGCTCTAAATGTATAAAAGAAGAAGAAAAAACTTTTTTTTTCTTCCAAAAGTATTAACTTGAAATAAGACTATTCAAAAGTATTAACTTTTTTTTCTTCAAAAATAGAACAACTGGAATAGAATAATTTTACAAGCTTAAAAGAAAGCGAGTCAGACGACAAATATCAAAAAGTAACAGTAAATCTATGATAAAAAATCAAAAAGTAACAGTAAATCTATGATAAAAAATTAAATAATTTTTGAAGGAATTTGATTATTATTATTTATAAAAATGATTTAAACCGTTTAAAATATTTCAATCTCTTCGAGTATAAAATTATAGAGTTAAAAGTGTAAGTGGACGTGTTTATACAATTAATTAGTAGCTGTGTTGTACCAAAGTGATTTACTTTTCGTAAACAATTTTTAAAAAAAAGAACAAAACTTTTATTAAAAATTTTGATTAAATGCATCTGAGACTTCATTAAATAAACATAAATTTTTAGGAAAAAACAATAAAAAATAATCTGATAACTATTTTTAATCTATTTTCTACGTATTTATCTTTAGTTTGAAGCATGTAATCAAACGCAGATTGTGTCGTAGGAGTGTGATGTTTCTTTACTTCCCTATCAATAATATTAAACTGATCAGCGTCCTTAAAAAACTAAAAAACTGGAAGAGAAATTTATAAAAGAAAATTCGAAAACTCACCTCTTTACCTTTCTTATTGTTAGAAGTAGTTTTTTCTGTTTGAGAATCTCTGCGAAGGAATTTTGTTCTTAGAATATTAAATTGAAAAGAGTCGTTCGTTACAAAGGTGTTACGTTGGCTTTTTCAGCTCAGTCTTCAACTAGACTTTGATATTTAATTATTTTTCCTCAAAATACATCATTATCCAAACATTTTCTGACACAGTATCTTTGCTACGTATATTTTCAATTTTTTCTTTTATCAAAAAATAAGTAATTAAAAACATAAGGGGATATTAAATATTATTTGACTAGAAAAAATGAAACTCATTACCAGAGCTATCTATTGCAGTTATCTTCATCTATTATCTAGAGCAGGGGTTTCCAACATACATGAGGCCGGGGGCCACTATAAAAACACAAATCAAATGGCGGGCCGCAACTTTATCAAAATTTTTTGTAGGACTCTTTTTTGTTAGAAGGAACATCAAATATTACTGTCAGAGTTTTAACAAGTTGTACAAAACAAAAGTATTGAATTACAAATTAAAATAAGAAGTAGATTTTTAAAAATATTTAATTGCATATTAAAAAATTCGGACTACAAGAACTTTAATGTGCACCCATGTATTAAACAATTAATGTGCAACAGATATCTAATTGTTTAGCTATAAAACTTTAAAAAGGTTGGTATTAAAACTTACATAGTAGCACACAAAATGTTCAATGACAAAATTTAGGTTTGTCTGCTGCAACGACCTGAGAATAGATATTTAAATTTTAAATTTAAAATTTACAAATGTGTGTGTAAATATTTTCGTCCAAAATGAGTGGTTTCAAAAAGTTAAATCGGAGAATTTCTTCGATAAAATTTCTGATACACACATGATAAATTATATTCACAAAATACGAAAAAAAAAAAATGAAATAAAAAAGAGCAACATGCACGATTATTTTTGTATTTGAAATATTTTCTTGCATGGAAAACCTGAAAAATAAATTTCTTTGCACCGTTGGTATGTTAAATTTCACATAAACGAAGAAATTAGGTTTTTATTAACGAGAAAAGTATTTTAAACCCATATAGAATTTTTACAAAAATTGTCCGAAAAAAAATAACAACTAATATGTTTTAGTTCGCAGGCCACAAAACAAGACTTCGCGGGCCGGGTTAGGCCCCCGGGCCGCCAGTTAGAAACCACTGATCTAGAGTTATCATTATTTATTGGAAGTTAAATTATCTTCTAAAGTTGAAGTTCAATCATTGAAAACAAATCATCCATTCTTTAAGGGGAAACACACAATGATATTTTTAATAGATATTATTTTTATATAAATTGATCATTGGTTAAAGGCATTGAGCAGAGCTGGATTACCCGTAGGCCAGACTAGGCCATGGCCTGGGGCCCCCTAGGATTAGGGGCCCCCTTAAAATGGATTTTTTTTAAATAAATTTTTAAAAATTAAGAAAAATAATGATTTTTAAAAATGTTATGATTATTTTTTAGTTCTAATTTAATAAAATAAAGTAAAATTTAATTTATTATTATTTATTTCTATTTTAAATCTGATTTCTTAAATGAAAAGATATATAAATACTTTTATATTTGAATAAATAAAAAATATGCGAGAAAAAAATTTAATCTATAGGCCCCAAAAATTTGAATGGCCTATAGGAATTAGAATGGCGTATGCTTAATCCCGCCCTGGCATTGAGTTGTCATTGTTAAGAACTGCGGTTCGTTCCTCGGTGTCAGCTTGAAGCCCATCCAGCTTCAGATTAATGGATAGCAACTTGTCAGAAAATAAAGAAGTGCTGACTGAAAAAAATTAATAATTTACTAGAAAACATTCATAACTGCATTTTGGTTAATGTAATATCATGAAATCTTAACAGTTATCATCAAATTATCATTTTAAGAACTCAATTCGTTGTTGCAGAAACATCTTTTATTGACAATTAAATACTTACCTTTGACTATGTGAGAAAACAAAACAACCATCAATAATTGTGTTTTCTTCCCCATTTCAGTGTCTTTCCATATCATCACCTTTGACATTTCCCCGTGATCAGGATATTGAACCTTGAAAATGTTAATTCATTTTTATTTTTCGTTTAAATATTTCATTGAGAAACGGGTTTTGATACATTAATATTGATTTTTATCATATCATTTAAATAGTGTTTTACGTCAAACTTTCAAAAATATGTTTTATTTTGCTATGTTATTTTAAAGAAACATTATCAAAGCATTATGAACTTATTTGAAATTAATTAAAAAAATATATAAAATTTTGAGTGACAGTCTGTTGTTGTTTTCTAACCCTTTAATAAACCGTTTTTTTTTCCTAGTATGGTTATGTTACAATATTTTTGAGATTACGCTTAATTAAAAAAAAAAAAATTGTTTCGTTTATTACCCGAAATTTATCTGATATTTAAGACAATTTTTTTTTTTGGTGGGAAAGCTGGTGAGAATTTTAAAATTTTATCTATTGCAGTGAACTGACCATAATCTTGAAATTCGGTGCTTATAATTATATAATTAACCGAATTTATAAATTCTGTGTTTATAACTGCAAATAAACTCGGTGAATAAATGAATGAACGTATAACGCACAAGAGAAAATAAATCCTCAGTGTTGACCTCTCTTCCTGACCCGACGCAAACCTTTACTGTTACCTACATTATAATAATTAAAGCCTTTTATAGGTTTTTTTTTATTATTATTCTGCTTTCTAAAGTTATAAGCAGATAACTGAACAAATCATAAGTGAAAAAAATAGCTTCCTACAGACATTTAAAAATTAATAAAATTAGTGGGAAGCAGACTACCCACGAAAGTATGCTCAAAAAGGGTTGAACAAATTAAAATACTAATTTGCTCACAACTCCGTTAAACAATGCTTAAAATTTACTAAAGTATGATTTTTAGATAATAAGAAATTGTTGCTTAGTTTTAAATTAGGTATATATCAGCGTTTAGAAAAGCACCCAAAACTTTCGTCAAACAAATGCTGCCAATTTTTAATCTTATATTATTCAGATTTCACCTTTTTAAGGAACTGGTTTTTCCTGTTTTAAGTCAATAAAATTACTTTTTATAGTCGAAAATTTTAAATTAATAAAATTCGATGATAGTCAAATTCAAAATCGTAAAGCTGTTTTTCAATGGCTTTGTCGCCACTTGAAATAACAATTTTTAGAGAATAACATTGGCGACGACTGACGACTGCGCAGGGTATATTGGATATAGGTCTTCCTCAATAATCTCAAAAAGTTCCCCCGTAATATTTCAGTCAAATAAAAAAATTTATCAATCATCTAGAACCGCGGTGGCTTAGGGGACAGAGTGCTCGCCTCCCAATATAGTGACCTAGGTTTGAATCCTAGCGATGGATAGTCGATACAAATTCATCACCCGGCTTGCACCGACCACAGTGCTGACGTAAATTATCCTCAGTGGTAGACGGCTCATGGGCTAGAGCCTCTTCCCCGTTAGGCTAACCGTGGGAGGTTTTCGTGGTTTTCTTTTCCATGTAACTCAATTGCGGGTTAGTTCTATCAAAACGGTGGAGTCAAATTTCAATTTCTCTCACTACTTATCCAGGAGTTCCCTTGTCTTCTGGATTGGGTTCAAAATTACAAGGCTACGAAATTGAACGTTGACAGTCGTAAACTCAGAATTCTGTCGGCTGTTCAACTCCGGTTATTTTATAAATAAATAAATAAAATATAAATTATCAAAGAGCTGAGGTGGCTCAGGCAAAAATTACAAGACTACGGAGTTGAACATCGTGAACTCAAAATTGAGACGACTGTTCAACGACGGTTATAATAAAAATCATCTAAAAACAAGCTTGGAAATTAAAGAAATATTTTTATTTATTTATTTAATTGCGATATTTTGAGAACTGTTGTAACAATACAATTTAATTTCGCCCACCTCAAAAATTGGGGGCCTGGGATATCCATGGCGACTAACGCTATTTTAACAACTGTTATGAATATGGAACATGACTGTTAGAGGTGAAGTTAGATTATCCCCCTTTATTCCAATTACGGAAATGGCTCAAAATGCCAGTATGAAAAAGTGTTATAACTTTGTGGAAATATAAAAGCATTTGTGATGGATGCAATGCCAATCATTGCAATGATATTTGCAATGTCTGAATTCATAAAAAATTTAAAAGTTGAGAATTATTAATTGATTTTAATAATTTTCTTCTCACCAAATTGATGATTGAAATAAGTTCAATAATGTTTTAAATATTTATGCTAATTGTCAGCTTTAAAGCCCAGATAAATTCCAAGCAAGAAGGTAGTTTAAAAATACATGTTTGGCGAAAGAACTTCAAGAAACACCTTAAGATAAATCGCCAAGAGTTTCAAACCTGTCAGAAAGATGAGGGCGATAATTGATTTATTTGCCCCCTCCTCCTCATTTCGGACTTGGCAACTTTTGGTTTTCTTTTCTTGTTTCGTTTTCTTTTCTTATTTCATTCCCCCCTCCCCTTTTACAATACGTCACTTTCTTTATTGTTTCTGGAGCTTTCACGTGAGACGAGGTTGTTGGACCGAAACAAATGCTTGAATGAAACAATTGTTAACTGTAATTGCAAAAATTCATTCTAAATTATTAATTGAGGATGCTTTAGATCAGTGTTTCCCAAACTGTGGTACGCGTACCCCCAGGGGTACGGGAACAGTTTAGCGGGGGTACGCGTTCTTAAGCGAAATATCTTGCAGCAATAGAAAATTTCAAAAATTTTTATAAAAACAAAGCTAGCCATGAAAATTTACGATTACGTATTTTTCTATTGGCTATTTTTTGCTGAGTTAATAGTTAATAATTAGTGGTGTCAACAGCCAGTTGTGATTTTTAACTTTTGTGCAATTTTGCTATAGTAAAAAATACATTCATTTTTTTATTATGGTACATATCGTTACGAAAAATTTAGAAAGGGTACACAAGAGTCATAAGTTTGGGAAACACTGCTTTAGATCAAAGAAAATACCTGAAAATGCAAAGAATATATCTGAGTAGCAATCTAATTTCCAGGGCCTATTTTATTTTCCTGGTTTGCAACACTTTTTAATTAATAATGTAATTTTACTAATTTTTTATAAATAAAAATTCGTGTAAATAATGTGCACAGTTTTTTTTTTTTTTTTTTTTTTTTACAAGAAACCTAAAGAAAATCTAAAATTTGTAGGAATGATTTTGTAAACCCTAAAGAGCATGAGCTGTTTGCTTCATTATTTTTTTTAAAAAAAAATCTCAGTCAATATAGTCAGTCTATTGTATGGAAAATGAGGTCATGAACATGGACTTAAATGTTTTTTTATTTTATTTTTTTTTATGTTCGAAAATTGAATAAATATTGAGACGATTTCATTTTGTAAGTTACTGGATCCTTAATTTTCTTTAAAGGGAAAATTTGCATTTTTACTCCTGAGTTTCTCGAAATTAAATTTTGTTTCATAGTTTCTTTTAAAAATATAAATTATATTTATATCATAGTAGAAAACCCTAGGCTTAGTTTCACACTTAACAAAATTCAAATCCAGTGATCTTAAAAACTATTTAAATAAAAATAATATTTCAAATTTATTAAAATCTACAGTAACTTAAAAAGGACAACAGAAATTTCAACTTCTAACGAAAAATATTAAAACATAACCTTTATTTTTTAAGTACATAAATATATAGGAAAATAATATCTACATTAACGCGACTTTATCTTTCGTCTCTTTAATTTTTCTTTTCTCGAACAGAGCAGTTTCGGAAACACGTCAATTCATTGGACAATAGAGGTACGATTAAAATATTTTTTTTTTTTATTATTTATTTTCTTTTTCATTTATTTTATTTATTTTTTTTGTTTGAATAATTAAATGGCATATCTCTACGGCTATAAAAAAAGTAACGGGTAAAAAAAAGTGTGTGTTTAATATTTACAGACGTTTTTCTTTGTTTTTTTTCTTGATGGCTACACCCGAAGAAAATTTAAGTATTAAATAAACAAATAAAATAAAAACTATTGCTTGCAAAAGATGTAATAAAAGTAACTTTTAAATTCGAAAAAAAAAATGAATGGAATATAGAAATGTATGTTTAAGTGGAAAAAAATATTTTATATCGATTTGTAAATAATTTTTTGTCAAGAAATAAAATAGAACTATAATTTTAAAAAAAAGAAGAACAAAAATTTAATACATGCTTTAATAAATTAAAAGATAAAAATGTTTTGCATCGATATATACATTACCCTATAAAGGAAGAGACACTTTCAGTTTTTAAATTTTTTTTATAAATTTCTCAATGAATACTCAGAGGATTATTTTGTAACATTAGAGGTACTTAGTTTATGCAATTTTTCATATTTAGCAATAAAGTTTAAAGCTTTCAAAAGTTTTAGGGATCATCAATAAATTGCGAAAGAAAACAGTATTTCTGTGTATCATATGCCAGAAAATCAAGCAATAAACTTGTAACTTGGGCCGATTACATTAGCTATTACTTGCTATAACTGCATAAAATTTCATAAACCTAACTTTATTTACGGAGGTATGGTTATTTTTATTAAAAATTATTGATTGATCTTATTAATAAGATCCAGTCTGATTTAAATATCTGAAAAATTTGAAAAGTTTCAAGCAATTTTCTTTTCTTAGTAGTTATTGTACTTTTTTTAAAAAAATCTTGAAATGATAAGGGATTTTCCACAAATTTTATTTTGTACCATAAGACAAAATTTAATAGCAAATGATAATACCTTACAATAATTGTCCGGACACCAAACTGTGATAGTATTAAGAAAGAAAACATTATTCAATGGGGGATGATTCCCACAGTGCCGTGTCATTTTTAATAAATCTTATTTAATAGAGTACTACAAAATGAGATTTGTGGCAAAACACTTATCATTTTCAGTTTTCTTTTAAAAAGTACAAAAATTACTTAGAAAATTGCTTGAAACTCTTTAAATTTCTTAGATATTTAAATCAGACTTTTTTTTTCATTAGTTGCTAAATACGATTCACTACAAAATTATAAAAAAGATTTCTTAAATTTTTCCTGTGTGTGCTCTGTATTAAATAACTACTTCAAATAATGAAATGCTCAAATTCGCACCGAATTTTGTTCACATTTTAAAACAATAATTTTGTAATTATTTTTTAATTGCACAAAAAATTTTGTTTAATTTCACAGAATATTTTTAAAATTATAGCAAAACACTGTAAGACAGGGGAGGGAAAAAATAGTTGTTTATAAAAATGTCAATATCTCCATAAATATTTAAGTTTAGTTTATGAAATTCTATGCGATTATTGCAAATAGCAACCTAAGTAATCGAAATAAGTTACAAGCTTATTGCTTCCTCTTCTAGCATAGGGTATTCGAAAATACTTGATTTCTTTCGTAATTGATTGCCGGTCCGGTCCCTGAAAGCTTTGAAAGTTTTAAACTTTATTGTTCAGTATGAAAAATCGCATAAACTAATTACCTCTAATGTTACAAAATAGTCCTTTAAGTATTTCTTGAGAAATTTAAAAAATAAAATTCAAAAACTGAAAGTGTCTCATCCATTATTGTAGGTTTTCGGTTCCCTTTCGTTTTCGTCTTTTCATTCTAAGTAAACTGAATAAAATTTCTTGTAAAAGAAGAAATAGAAAATTTCTTTTATAACTTCTAAAATATGGCATTGAAATTCTCCATTCTTTCTGAAGGTCAGGCATTGTTCTTTCATACTGGAAAAGATTTCGAAGTCACGGTTTATTCAATTTAACACCCGAATGTATGGGAGATACGAAAAATCCTTGACACTTTTAAAAAAATTCAACACCGTAAAAAGTTTATACTTTTTAAGTTGAGTTATATTATATTTCTGCCACTTCAACTTCTTCAAAATCCTTATGATAACTATGTTGCCAATAAATATATATCGGATAATTCTCTATTTATTGGCAACATAGTTATCATTAATTTTCTTTGATTTTCTTGAGTAATAATTAAAGTAGTGTTGAATAGTTAAGTGTTAGAATAGGTTAAGTGTTTAATTAGACTTCTTTTTTATTTTTATTGATAAAAACTTACTTACGAAGTCATTATTTAGATTTAATTTTGTTTGATCCTTTCTAAAATGAATGTAGAAATTTTAAACACCAATGGTGCTATGGTGCTGCATACAGTCATACCAATCAGTTATTGGTGATGTAGTTTGCCCTTTTCGAACAAAGGCATTTTTATGTATATTATGTTATACGATACTTAAGTTAGATTCGGTACTCTCCAGTGTGTAAGATTTGAAGCAACTGCGCTTGTCCGCGTTTTTTTAGATCTTACTTATCTTTATGTTGTGTTAGCGTGGCTTTACATACATACAAGCAAGCTGTTTATAAATGTTGAATGTTGTTTCTGTTTAGGTCTATTTTCGAATTAACATGGACATGATACAGATAGGTCAAGAAGAACGCCAACACAAAATGAAGATGGATGATACGTTTTCACAAAATGATAAAATGAATAGTTTGATTTTACAACTGGTCGATTTAATAAAAAATAAAAAAATTTCATTGGCTTTATTTTAAAATTATGTTTGCCTAAAATTGCACTAGGTCCACAAGAAACTGAATATTTTTCTGTTACTTGAAATTATAGAACATATTTATTTTAATCATACAATTTAGTTGGAAGAAATTGCGATTTTTCTTAAAATATCTTGTTTTTATTGTTATAAGTTTGTATTTTCATTTACGTTAACTTGATATTTTTTCATGGGAGCATGCGCACTTCAAGCACGTATTCGCAATTACTTCAAATCTTATGCACGGGAGTTGACTTAAGAATGACAACTCTAAACAAATTATCTCAGCTCTCAAGTACATAGCAGCTTTTTTCAGAGAGACAGATATTCGTTTAATCTATTAAATCAGGGGTGTCAAACTCAAAAGCTAACTTGGGCCAAATAAACAATGCTTAACTTTAGGTCGGCCGCAAAAAAAAAAAAAAAAAATATCATTGTTCATAGAAACAAATAATTTTATTTTGAATAGTACATTGTAATAAACATATATAAAGTAAAATTATTGTTTGATATTTGACATCTCTTCTCTGCTACCATCTTTCCAATTTCGGGAGAAATTTTATTTTCCGAGACTACTTTCAAAGTTGACCCAACGTGGTTATTAATACGGTTTCGGACAGGAGATTTATTTCTATTCATAACAGAAAATAATTGCTCGCACTGATAAGTACTTCCAAACATGGAAATAATTTCATATGCGAATTTTCGAGTATTTTCAAACCTAGCAGGAAAATATTTGCAAAATTCAGGCACACTCACTTCAATGAATTTTGCCTTCAAATTTGAGTCGCACTGAATCTCAATCACTTTCATTTGCATATTACTGGGTACTGAGCCTATCTTGTGAAAATCGAAGAAAGCAAACAAAATTTGTCTTCCAAAGTATTAAAATCTTTAAACCTTGTTTCATATTCTGTTCTAAAATTTGAAATTTTTTTCTGCGTATTTTTGATACGATGTAGTACCCCTGGAATGGCAGGTGCTGCAAGCCAATAAGAATTTTACATTTTCGCACGTACAATTTAAAATGATCCGTATAGTTTATAAATAAAGTATATTATAATTTTATTTGCTAGTTTCCTTTCTAATTAACATTTCTATTTTATTTTTACTTTGCATCGAATATATTGACTGGGCCGCAAAAATGTTCATCTCGGGCCGCGAGTTTGACACCCCTGTATTAAATTATATACCTAAAGGATAGGTTTAGCAGAGAAAATTTTTAACTTATTTCTTAAATACTCTTTATTTATAATATTAGAAGTATAGTATTATTTAAATAAATTCATAGGAGTTTCACCTGTTAATACAAGAAACAGTTAAAACTGAACTCATTTTTTCAGAATGGCATTCTTAGAAAATATTTAGACCCACATAATGAAGTCTTAGTATTGAAAAAAATCTAAAATTATTCTCTAATCTTACCCTTATAAAGTCAAAACTTTAACCTCAGATATACAGTGTAAAAAGTAATTGTAAATTCTATAGAAAAAATATATATTTTGAAAAAAAAAACCACTGTTTAAGGATAAATTCAGATGCTTTCGGTGTTATTAATCGTTTTCCACGCACTGCAAAAATTCCTTTTTTTTTTTTTTTTTTTTTTTTTTGATAGTTTAAAGCTGTTTTTTCACAAAACGGTTTTTCTCTGTTTTTCATCTTAATTATATTAAAACCGTTAATTCAAATTCTAAATTTGCTATGAAATTATGTTTACCGTAGGATAACTTTATCGCTTTTTCAATCATTTTACGATTATTTTCTATACTTGATCTTACTTTTCAGAATTTATTTTATGGTTTTGAACATCGTATAAATTAAATTACGATTCAACTTTATTGTCAGATTGATATTCGACCAGATTATCATCTGTAATTTTTCAGTAAGTTAAATTGCTAGACATTATTATAAGAGTGGGCCAATGTAGCTTTAAACGTGTTTACACTTAAATATTATTTCGATAAGTAAGGCTTTTAAGATAAACTAATTTTGAGATTTTTCTCATGAGCGAACTCGGATTCTGATCGCTAACCCTATAAAAAAAATTAAAGCACAGCTGAATGCATTATTTCAGAAAATTAAACTTGTAAAATTTATTTATTACAAAAAATATAGGTTTCACGATGAACATTTCCCAAATTAATTTCTCAATCGCCCAGAATAAGTGAAACTGAAAACTCTCCCCCTAAGCAACTCCACAAAGTCTGCTTATGTCATGCAATAAAAATTTAGAAAATAAATACATTTTGATTATTTTCTTTTAATTTTATCTACTTTTTATTAATTTTCAGAATTTAATGAAAAAAAAAATTCGGAAAGTACTATTTCAAAAAATATTTTATAAAAGTGATAGTCTTAAGGAAAATTTCTACACGTAACAATTAGTTTAAAAAAATATTAGTACAATTAGTTGAAAATATATTTAACAATAATATTTTTTTAGCTAATTGTAATTGAATTTTTTTTTTCAAATTTAGGATAATATCATTTGTTTCTTGTATCTTCACTTTTTAAGAGCCTTATTTCCTATCAAAATTGCTTAGCTGTTTGTTTTCAGATATAAAATAAATAAGGAAAAATAACATGCTCATTTTAGAAAACATTTATTTCAACATTGATGTATAATACAATAAAGATGTCAACTATAGTAAAAAGATAAACTGTAAAGTATGTATTACTATCAATGAAAACAAGTCATAAAAACATCTATTAACGTATACATATATAACAGGTTTAAAATAATTTTCATCATTAGAATTCTAAAAGTGAAAAACATTTGAATGTAACAATAAAAGTTAGAATCTTACAGCGTAAAATAATAAATCCCATACAATTTAAATAATAAAACACAGTGATCTCATTGAAAATATACATGATAATTCTATCGCAAGAAACTTTTTGAAACCTGATTATAGATTTTTACCACATTAAACAATCTTTGAAGTAATTCATATAAAATATCTGTATCATTGATACAAATTAAAAATTTTCACACAAAAATTAAATTCAGCAAAATATATTCAAAGCGTGAATTGCAATTAATCTTGTGGAATTTTTTAAATAATTATCAACCTTATTAAGGTAAATTAGACCACTTTAACTGGCTAAATTTTGTACGCAGATCGTACGTTTCGTACGCAAGACTGTACTGGGTTTGATTGGAAATTTTCATGATTAAGTTATTTGTTTTATTTATCACATATCTTAATAATATTTGGCTTTTAAAGTCAAGTATATAAATCTCTACTTGTATTTAAGATGGTCTCATCATATAGCTTATACATCCCATAACTTTAATGACTTAAACTAGATATTTTAAGTTGCACTCCTTATAAACATAATTTCAAACATATATTAGAAAGATAAATATCATGACGTGTTAGGTTTATAATTTTCCTAAATAAACGTAATATTAACTAATACCAGCTTTAAGTTTCAAACCACTTTTGTTTCATTTCATTCTCGTCTGCCAAGTCTTGAGAATGGGTGTATATTCCGATTGCATATTTTCGAAGCCAATGAAGTTTTTTAATTAGTTATATATTATGCCTTTAGTTTCTTGAAGTTATTCATTTAATTAACTGATATATTTTAGATGAGATCCTAAGACTATGGAATTTTCTTTTTATATCATAAATATCCGATCATTAGATCAAGTTATTCGATTTGTAAGGAATTTTATTTAGTGAACTTTGTAATTGGAAAAAAAAATGTCCTTTAGAACCTAAGAAAATGTCTAGGAAGTATGTGTCTTGGAACTTACGTTCTTATAACTTCTGGATTAGATACATTCTTTTAATACAATGCTTTTTAATTTTTTTTATTGTTTAATCAAAGACAGTAAACTATAACAACAAATATTCCTATAATTATCACGAAAATAGCAAGAGCATTTATCTACACATGATTTTCTCATTTCATATTTAATTTATGTGGTAGCATTCGGTGAAGTTAAATGATATTTCGCCTTTTTTTTTTAAAGAAAGCAAACAGTTTTCTAAAAAAGCAATCATATAGTTTAAATCAAATGCTGTACCCAAATACAATTATTTTTTATGAAAGTAGACTTGAAATAAGCTCCTATTTCTACAAAATTCACAATATCTGAAATTTTACACTCTTCTATAATATAAAATAACATACTAGTACATCGATGTAAATAGAATTTCACAGATACAGAGAATTTTACACTTTTGAAAGATAATACATATATTCATTTTGTGCTTCAAATTGAACAAACAATTTCAAATTGATTTATAATGGACAACAGTTTTATTTAACTAGTAAAAATAATACTTTCAGAATGAATTATAACTAAAACAAAGTGCCAATAAGGTAATTAAATCGCAACCTGTCAAGTTGACCAATCGAATTTATTCCTTAGAATGAAAGGGGAAAAAACCTGTCTAGCCTAATTATCACCTGTCTATCTGATAAGTCGACAGCTGAAAAACAGAAATTTGTCTAGGAAGAGTCTATAGGAAGGTTAATGAGTGCTATTCTGAACCCTTTATAAGATCTTCATAGAAGAAATGAGCTGCCATTAGTAATTTAATATTAACTCTTCATAGAAATAACAAACTGCAATTAACAATTTATTTATTTCTAACTCTCAATATAACTATATTAAACTACACCAGACTAACATTACAATAAATTTAATTTTTATGGTTGTAAATAATACATATTCCGCATCAATCGGTTTAATCCTCTTATTTGTTGTAATATATTAATAAAATCTCGTAGATTTCGCATATCTACTAGATTTTATATATATTTGTATAGATTTTTTACATTTGATACGTTTTGCATATTTTTTTTATCATAAACTAAAACTAATATTTTTTAAGCTTAAAATATGAGTATTTGAAAATGAATTTTAATTTACCTATCTGGAGCATGAATTCCCTCTTATATAATTCTAAGAACCATGTAAGAGAAGTATATTATAGAACTCTAAGAGAGAAATATACAGTACAAGTTAATTCCAGCTACATGCATAGCAGAAAACATTCAGACTCAATTATTCTTTATTGGAAGTATTTAACACTAGAAAGACTGAAACCTTTAGTATATACCTATATTGCCCAAAAGTTGTCAAACTGACTGGAATGTGGAAGAATAATGTGTAAAGAAATTTGTTTGAAATTAATTTTTAATATTTTTTATAGTATTTACAGTTCTATAACAAGTTATTAGTAAATATTAAAAAATAAAAAAAATTATATGTAGTACAAAAAGTCGCAAAGTTCTCAGAAATTGTGTCATTATATACATCATTGTTTTTCTAATTGAAATTAAAAAGCAGTCAAAATGACTTCCTTGGGCAAGCTAATGTTCATAACATTACATAAAGGTCATAATATTTTAGAAATTAACAATATAATATAGTTATATGACGACGCATATGAGAGCAACAGAGATATGATATATTTAACAATAATTGTAAAATTGGGCAGTTTTTGAAAGAAAAAAAATGGTTCCATAACTTATTTTTCGTTGTACAGTTTTTTTCCAACAATTAAAGCTGCTAAATTTAACATTCTTTAAAAATTCGAATCAAAACCAAATTCTTTCCGTTCATTTAAGAGATATTTATCAATTCCTGGATGAGAGTTGTTTGTACTTTTTGTAAAATTTTAAAAAATAAATTGAAGGATTTTTAAATTTAGAAGACATAATTAATTAAAACAAATTTTATCTGAGTGCTTAAGTTTTAAGCACAATGCTGTTAATAGTGCCATAAAAATTACAAAAATCTGTACATTTCTCCAATAAACATCAATATAACAAAAAATATTCCATTCAACGATTGCAAAAAAAATAAATAATAATAATAATTTGATGTTTTTGTTCTTATACCTGCGTTAATGCGGTTTCTTAATTGTTGTAATTGTTATACCACATCAGCTACAACTTGTGAGAAATGGAAAATTTTATATTATAATGGATAATTTCCGCAAAATTGTAACATGATGCGCAATTCACATGATGTGCAATTAAACTGATTTTTGCAATTGGAAAACTATTTGTTGATGTTTACAGATTTAATCGACCTTGCTATCACACGTTGTGTAATTAATTATTGCTTAACGCCTACACTTAAGCGTATTTTTCTCTGTTTAGTCGGATTTCAAGACCGAAAATTATATTTTGGGAGCCGACAACTTCTATAAACGTCAGGTGACACTTATGTTTAAGTTATTTTTAATCGTTGGGCGGTCTTTCCATCGAACGTATTGTTGAAACTAATAATTTAACAATGAAAAAAAAAAAAAAAGAACTTTTTCAAGGAACTTTTCAATCTAGCAAATCTTCTACAGCTACTTTGTTTGCTTTGGCACCAACAAAAGTTATATTAGAAATGAAGTTAGTTTGAAAAACTAATAACACTGGGTAAGATCTGGCACAATTTTATAATAAACTGGCGCAATTTTAACTAATAAGTTAAATAAATACTTTGATTATTGTGTAGGTGTCGGACAGTATAATTTGTTTCGCGTAAATTTTGTTAGAAAGTTTTTTTTTTAATAGTTAGACTTCGACGACGCTTAAAAAAGCACTGACATTTTTCAGAAATTAAAATAAGAGTGAAACACTCATTTAGCATAGGTTTTAAATATAGGTTTAGAAAGTTGTTCTTTTCACAGTTTGGCTTCGACGACGTTTAAGTACTGAAATTTTTCAGAAATTAAAATAAGATTAATACACATTTAGCATAGGTTTTAAATATAGGTTTAAGAAGTTGTTCTTTTTACAGTTAGGCTTCGACGACGTTTAAAAAAGTACTGACACTTTTCAGAAATTAAAATAGAAGTGAAACACTCATTTAGCATAGGTTTTAAATTTTTCATGTCAACATTTTTATTAATAAAATCATTAACTGTCCCATACCTTTGATTGTCGTGTATACATGTGACGCTGTTACAAATTTAAAACGGCTCTTGTTGCTTATTTCATTGTTATTAAAAGTTAATAACAATATTGTTTCAAAGAATATCATACCTCTAAAATTAATTAAAATTTAAATAAAATATAACTAAAGGTTATAACAAAAATACAAGTTATTAGATTCGTATCAACAAAATCGATATTAGATTCGTTATCAACAATATATTTCAAACAATAAATATTCTTTTTATTTTCAAATTCTATACAAATAATTATTAACAACCCTTAACATTTATTTTTATTCCAGTTGGAAGTAATTGAGTAATGCATTTTTGGGTTAAAAGGAATATTTTTTAATGTAAATGATTAGGTATGTATAAAGGATTGATAAATGATTATGTTAATTTACCAATCAATGTGGTAATGATTATGCTATATTAAATGATATTATTAATAATAATGTATAGACTTAGAGTGGCTAAAGCGAATCTAAAACAGATTGATTTTTAATTGAGATTATAATCAATCTACGTGCTTTAGATTCGCTTTACCCTCTACGAGAATTGTGAAGAACGCTTATTCTTTTTTATAGTACAAAATAATTCGACCAAAACGGTCGTTTGCATAGATTATGTAATATCTCTCTATATTTGTACGTACATAAAATATTTCATTCACAAATTTATTTTCTAGCATATATATTTATGGATAGTTTTAAAATCTTTAATATGCAAGCTAATCATTTAATATTTCGAATATGGAAAACTTTTCGACTATGTTCTTCAGGAAGACTGCCCTGTCTAATAAGCGTTAAACCACGATCTCTCTCTCTCCCTTTTGGTTTATCAAGTGTACAAAATAACACGATTAACAAGGTAGATTGCATTTGTTGAGTAATTTCTATTCACATATGTACATATGTAATATACTATATACATAAGTACTGTTCCGTTAAAGTGGGCCGTAAGCAATTGAAAAATCGTGGTGAGCTGATTCGGGCCCAAAAAGGCAACCCTTCATTTAACGTTCAGTAGGTATATTTTATTTTATAACCGCCGTTGAACAGCCGACCAAATTTTGGGTTTACGACAACTAACGTTGGGTTTACGACAACTAACGTTGGGTTTACGACAACTAATCAACTCCGTTGCCTTGTAATTTTGAACACAATCCAGAAGACAAGGAAACTAATAGATCAAATATTGGGAGAAATTTGCTTTCGTGGTGGACTTTTTGATGCTACAAACCCACCTTTATGTTACATGGAGGTAAATCACGATAACCTTCCACAGTTAGCGTGACGACAAGGGGACTCTATCCAGTGATCCGCCTACCACTGGGGATATTTTATGTCAGCAGTGCGGATTTCGTATCGAACAGTCATCACTGGGATTCGAATTCAGTTCACCTCATTAAAAGGTGAACGTTCTATCCCCTGAGCCACAGCGGCTCAACGGTCAGTATAGGTAATATCGGGGACTGTGGCACTTGACCTTAAAAGAAAATCGAGTAAGATATACCGGGCAAACGTATACCGAGCAGTGGCACCTAACCTTAGAAGTATCAGTGTGCAAAACAGTATACAAAACAATATACAAAACAGTAGTGCTTAATCTTTTAAAAAAAAGAAAGGAAAAAAGAAAAAAAAACATCAGTGTAGGGCAAATCGGGCAATGGCGCTCACATCCCTGGATTAATCAGATTATCAAAAATAATAAACAGCTATTATTACAGACTGTTTATTATGTTTAATGCTTTAATTGACGAAAAAAATTTTATCGTCGCCAACGGCCCCTTTCAAAGGAAGAATACCTTTACTAAAATTTATTTTCCAGGATAAACTTTTTATTTTTTGAGATATTTTTTTAGTCTTTTTGACAATAAATAAATCTTAAATATTTTGAGTATAGTCACTTTATGTTTGCCTGTACACATGATTGATTAATAAGACAAGTACTCAATACTCAATATGAGTTTTCGATACTGGCAGGAGTTTGAAATTTCGACTGAAATTCATTCGGGAGAGTTTGAGCTCATTACAAAGAAATTTTAATTCAACAATTATCAGTTCCTTAATCAGTTACAAATGAATGGTTAAAGAAGTAAATACACAATGCTAATTAAGAAAGTTCAATATTGCTATCAGAATAAAATTTGAGGCAGAATTAGATATTCTCATTTAAATTGAAAGATTCAATACTTGAAAAGTAGCGTTGACATAACATTCAGTACAAGAAAGATTCAATACTTAATAGGAAATATGATATGATAGCCGGTAAAATAAAAGAATCTTTCATTCAAGGGGAAAGTGTTAAATACTGAATTTGAATACATTAGGTAATACTAGAAAAGTTTCATTCTTGAAACGTAATGTCATTAAATATCGAAGAGTTGACGGTAGCTAATCCTTTCCAACGAGGAGGGTACATTTTGTTGAAAATGAATCTGTTATTTGTAAATGAAGTATTTGGCTTGAGAAACTTGTCGAAATAGAGAACTTCTCCACCAGCAAGGTAAGCTCCCCAGAACCCAAACGTCCCATAGGTCATTATAGTATGATTGCAATGAGCTAAAACCGATAAATCGTGAGCAGGAGTCGATGCCTCTCCGGCGACATGAAATCCGAATCGTTCGGATAGATTTTTGATGCACCATTCTCGGTCGTCGCTAATTAAAATGAAAATCACTGGACTATATTTGTCTCGAAAATAATCTGCAGCTTTTTGAAAGAACTCCATGTTAACAGCCACACCACCAAATTCATTGAGCCATCGATTCTGGTAGTCTCCCCGGCGAACATGCACGCCGACGTACGTCACGTTATTGGTTCGGTTGACGTTAGCTGTATGTAATACTTTATACGCATGTTCTCGCAGTTCTTCTGTGAATCTGAATTGTTCACGAAGCTCATCTTGAATGTGATCAAAGAATGTGTATGAACAAGGATATTTGTACCTGAAATTAAATATACATATAAATATAATAGATCTTAAGTTTTACCGATTAAACCTACAATTTACCAGAGTTGGGGTTTTTACAGCAACATATATAAATTATGGGGTAATTATTCCGTTATAAAAGTAATATTTGTAAATTCTAAACACGCGTATAATAGAAAAAAGGTCAAACAAATTTTAAAATATTTATTTTTTTCAAAATAAATCTTGAAGGCATTTTCTGCACATTTTAATGATTTTCACATTATTTTATAATTCACTTATTTTGTAATTTTTTAAAAAATCAATGAAAACTGTTCACTTCAGAAAAATAGAAAATTTATAATTTGTAACCGAAAAAAAAAAGTTTTTGCTCACACAATCTAAAAAATCTGCAAATTCGTAATATTTCTTGATTATTATGAGTTTGGAGATATTATAGCAAAAGATAATATTCCAAAATAGATAATTTTGGAATATATATAATATTTCAAAAAGTAATGA